>NC_056725.1:874566363-874866363 GCF_019279795.1 Protopterus annectens | reverse complement strand
AGTTACAGGCAATGTTTGTACCGGAAAGGAGAACACTCTAGCAGACATGTTAAGCAGAACCACCTCGGATGCTCACGAATGGATGCTACACCCGGACATCTTCAAGACCATCGCAAAGAAATGGGGAATGCCACAGATAGATCTATTCGCTTCCCTCTCAACCACCAGCTCAAAAATTCTGCACAAGGACATTCCATCCACTTGCATCGAAAGTGGATTCGCCTCCTTCAGCTGGAAAGGCCTGACAGCATATGCATTCCCACCTCTTCCCTTGATACACAAGGTATTACTAAAAATCAAGGAGGAACGTCCAAGGATAATCCTGATAGCTCCAAACTGGCCAAGACAACACTGGTACCCATTGCTGAGGAGCATGTCTCGGGACAAAATGTGGTCAATACCCTGATGCCTTTGATGTTAACTCAGAACAACTACAGCATCATGCATCCAAACCTAAAACGTTGCAGCTGACTGCATGGCACATCACATAGCAGCAACTATTCCAGATCTCTCCCAAAGGGTTAAAGACATTATCCTTGAAGCCCGCAGACCTTCAACAAGAAGAAACTATGCAGGGAAATGGAAAAGGTTTGTCATTTGGAGTGCTGAAAGAGGGAAGGATGTGTCAATATAGATATGGCTAACATTCTGGAGTACTTGGCAGAGCTTCTACATACAGGCCTGTCCTATTCCTCCATCAAGATACATGCATCAGCTATTTCAGCAGAATACAGCTTTGATCCACCTGTCTTCTCACATCCTCTACTCAGGCAGTTCCTCAGAGGGATCAAGAATGTAAAACCTCCTAGGAAACCACCACTGCCAGCTTGGGATTTGAACTTTGTGCTAGAAAAGTTGACACTGCACCTTTTGAACCAGCAGCAACAGCAGACCTACAGCATCTTTCATGGAAAACTGCTTTCCTACTGGCAATAACCTCAGCAAGGAGGGTTTCTGAACTTCAGGCCCTAATGGCAGTACAACCCTTCCTAATCTTCCACCAAGACAGAGTGTCCATGAGGACTAATCCTACATTTATGCCTAAGGTGGTATCCAGAGTGTCCTTAAACCAGGCAATCCACCTACCTACCTTCTTCCCAACCCACAAAACAGAGGGGAAAGAATGCTGCATACCTTGGATGTACACAGACAGCTACGCTACTACCTGGACAGAACAAAAAGTAACAGAAAAACTGACCAGCTTTTTGTAGCCTATGCAACAGGAAGGGAAGGAAAAGCAATTTCCAAACAGTCAATCTCCAAATGGATAGGAAATTGCATACGATTCTGTTACTCCTTCCATGGAAAACCAATTCCACAGAACATACGACCTCATTCTACAAGAGCAACAGCCACTACCACAGCCTTCTTACGAGGAGTGGCAACCAAGGACATTATTGAGGCGGCTACTTGGACCTCCGTGCATACATTTGCCAAGCATTATAATTTACCTCTGTATTCCAGATCCCGAGCAGGGTTTGCCACTGCTGTACTGCAAGGGATCCTAACCACACCATAATCTATTCTTCCTCCTCCCCTAGTTGGCTATGGTATTCTACTCAGTTGTTATGACTGCAGATGCATCCATGAAGGACATAGTACAGTTTTGTACTACCATAAATGTAGATGTCCGAACTGGATAGCATCTGCAGTCAGGATTACCCTCCCTCCTTCCCCTCTGTGGTACTCCTAGGGTATTTACCCTCCTAATAGCTAGCTGGTGGGGGGGAGTCTTTTATGGTGTATTTGTTTGTATATATGTACATACATGCTTATTTTTTGTGTTTGCCTTCTATCCTTTGGGGAACATTGGCATTTTTACCCAAAATTTAGCCTTCCAAGAGGGCAACTGGCATCTGGGGCAAGAAACACTGAAGAAAATGGCGTCGGCTGATGCCTTTATACCCGAAGACCAGCAGAGATGACGTCGGGTGAAGTGCGACATCAGCCGAAGCCGGACCCGGACTTTGGAATCCGGCCGACCGAAGGGCTGCCTGACGACAGGACAACCCAGTTGTTATGACTGCAGATGCTATCCAGTTCGGACATCTACATTTATGGTAGGTACAAAACTGTACTTTCCCCTTCAGGGTATTTGGACCCATTCTACTAGAACAGCCTCTACCTCTGCAGCCTTTATGAGAGGTGTGCCTACTAAGGACATTCTAGAAGTAGCTACTTGGTCTTCTGTTCATACTTTCACAAAGCATTACAATCTACCTTTGTTTTCTAAATCCAGGGCTGGTTTTGCCTCTGCAGTTTTGCAGGGCCTCCTTACCAACCCTTAATCTGGGATCCTTCCTTCCCCCTTTGTCTTCTTACTGGGCTTTGGGAATCCACCCATATGTGAGGACTGCAACAGTGAAACACTAGGAACATAGTACAGTTGTGTAAACTTACCATAAATGTAGATGTTCAAGTGTATTCACTGTTGCAGTCCTGGTTTCCCACCCTCCATTCCCCCTTTTTTCCTAAGGCACAGACTATAGATTTTTATTTTTTATATGACATGTCCATAGTGTTACCATTCCTGGGTTAGCCTTCTTTTGGGGGCTCCTGACAGTTAAGGCAAGAAAAACTGAGGAAATGGTGTCAGCTGCCTCCCTTTTATACCTGACGTGCTGACAGTTTTACAACTGGTGGCAGCCGACGTCATATACCAAGGACTCTGGAGTTACCATGAGCCGGATAACCCTTATGTGAGGACTGCAACAGTGAATACACTTGAACATCTACATTTATGGTAAGTGTACACAACTGTACTTTCCTGTACGCCTTCCCCCCTTCCCTCTGATTTAAAAAGTCATCCTGAAAATCAGGAAGGACAAACCAAAACTCTTGCTATTGACTCCCTACTGGCCAAGGCAGCACTGGTTCCCCCTTCTTTACAATTTAGCCAAGGATAATCTCTGCAAGTTACCCCATAAGGTGGACCTTCTGACACAAGACAAAAGAACTCTCCTACACCCACACTTGCAAATGCTATCCCTGACTCTGTGGGTGATAAATTTAACCCCATTCAGACACCACAATTTAGAGGATGTGCTATCAGTCCTGAGGGAGGCCAGGAAGCCTACTACTTGAAAATCATACCTTGCTAAATGGAAAATATTTACTCAGTGGTGTCTGGGACAGGAAAGGGACCCCCCCCCAGTCTTCTCATATACGTGTCAACTTATAAAAGGTGACTTTCCTATTCATCAGTGAAAGTGCACCTCTCCGCATTATCAGCCTGCTTACCTCTAGATCCTCCTTTGTTAGCCAGGCTACATGTGAAACTCTTCCTTTAATGGGGTCTTACACATCAGACCACCTAAGAAGACTATCCCTCCTCCATGGGACCTAAACTTCATCCTGGAAAAGCTCACCCAGCCCCCCTTTGAACTGGATAATACAGCCTCTCTACAGTTTTGTACTTGGAAAACAGTACTGTTAGTGGCTATAACCTCTGCCAGAAGGGTTTCCGAGCTACAAGCCTTAATGGCATGCTCACCTTTTACACCATTTTCCATAGGGACAGTGTCAATCTGAGAACTAACCCTTCCTTCGTGCCCAAGGTAGTCAGTGACTTATCTCTAAATCAGTCCATTCACCTACCCAATTTTTCCCCTCTCCCACTAACCAAGGAGAGAGAATACTCCACTCCCTAGATGTTCACAGGCAACTGAGATTTTACCTGGACAAGACTAAAGACATTAGGAAATCCAAACAACTCTTTGTATCTTTCCACCCCAGGGCATTGGGCAAGGCAGTCAGCAAACAGACCATTGCATCCTGAAATAGAAAGGCAGTCAGTTTCTGCTACTCACACCATGGAAAAACCCTCCAGTTGGGGTTAAGGTTGCACTCCACAAGAGCAGTGGCCACTTCCAAGGCCTTCCAAAAGGCATGGACACAGCTTCCATTATGGAAGCAGCTACATCGTCCACTATACACACTTTCACCAAACATTACAAACTGGACCAAATCTGCAAAGCATGTGCAGGATTTATGGATAAAAACACTGAAAGTTTATTTCCACGTAGTAAAATCCAAAGTTACACAAATCACTGGTTAAGCGCTTTCATCTGAGTATCTCAGATTTCATCAGGACCAGATAACAAACTTTTTACTACCCTTTTAAAGTCAATTTGGCGCCAAGAAACATATAATTTCTTAAAGGTACATTTCTCATTCTAATTCCAAAGAGATTGCATATACAAGAAATGTCAAAAATAACAGCTATATGTGTGCAAAAATGCATGTTAGGATAAATAAATAAATAAATAAATAGGCAAATGAATAGATGAAATAAATAAATATCTTAATATCTTAATAACTTAATAATAAAATTCATGCAACATGATCAAATATTATCCAATATTCAATAAAGTTGCAAAGTTAAAAACTGTGTTGTAAGTGGTAATATACTAAAATTTGATACAAGCAACTAGGATGCACATGAAAAACTCTATAAAGTACTATATAAGATGGTCAAGTGGAACCATATAATGAAATGTCTTAAACTAAAATCTTAAAACTGACAACTGTAAAAGTATAGTGAAGGCCTTAGACTGTAAAAGTTAACCCCGGTCCAAAATTAAAAATGGCTTAATGCTAATAAAATCATTAAGACCGGGGGAAGTGGTGGCATCACAATATATTTGCCATTCACTTTCTTTATATGCAAGCCATGTCTTCCAATTGCCACCATATGCTGATTGTTCCACCTGATCTATAATCATAAATTTGAAAGTGTGATCATCACCCTTATCAAGAACATGTCTGCTAAGGGCATTTTTTGTGTCTTTTTTCTTTATTTTGTAAAGATGTTCGTAGATCCTTGTTTTAAATTTTCTCTCTGTCTTACCTATGTAGTAGGCAGGACAGACTGAACAACAAGCCAGATACACAACCCTCTGGCTGTTACAATTCCCTGTAGTACTCCAACATTTAGTTCTCATCACGTTATTCAGTCTGACCATACCCTTTTCATTGATATTTGTACACTGCTTACAGGTTCCACACTTTTTTGTTGATCTTCTTGACTTCTTTGCCCTGTTATATGAACTAACCTCCAAAAGTTTTTTCAAATTTAAGGCAGTTTTGTAAGTACAAATTGGATTGTTCCCTATATTATCTAAGATATTATCAGATGTGTTCAACAATTCCCAATGCCTTTTCACAATTTCTTTCACAAGGTTAGAATATGGACTAAACATAATGATACACACTATTCTTTTGGTGTAAGAATTTTTCTTTTTGTTTTCCTCTAGAGGTTGACCCAACAGGGGCTTGTATCTCGTACCCCAGTTGTTTTTCACAAATGTAGCCACATTTTTCACCATTCTTTTTGGATATTTTCTACCCAAGAACATCTGTGTAATAGTTTCTACTTCTTTTTCCATATTTTCTTTGGAAGATGACATCCTAGCTGCCCGAATGTATTGTCCCTTGAACACATTTCTAAAAATGTGCTGGGGGTGACAACTACCAAATTCTATATAATCGTTTGAAAATGTGGATTTTCTGTATATTTTTGAAGCAAATCCACCAGGGGTTGTACTTATAAAAGTGTCTAAGTAGGCAACACCTATTTTATCCATCTTGTAGGTAAATCTTAAAAAGTTAGTGCTAGAATTGATATAATCAATGAATCTCCTAATGTCTTCAGTAGGGCCCTTCCAAATGATAAAAAGATCGTCCAAATACCTAGAATATCGGGAAATATTTTTGAAAAATTCACTAGAAAACAAAAACTGGTTTTCCCATTCAAGCATGACCAGATTTGCGAAAATGGGGGCACAAGAAGCCCCCATAGCCACTCCTCTGGTCTGCCTGAAAAACTCTCCTTCAAATTGGATGTAGTTATGGTCAAGTATTAGGGCCATCATATCCAAAATTAGACTAATTTTGTCCCAACTCAACCCTGAATATTTTTTTAAGCTGTTTTCAAAAAACTCCAAACCTGTTGTACAGAGAATACAAGAAAACAAATCTTGGACATCAATTGTAAGAAAAACC
Organism: Protopterus annectens; assembly: GCF_019279795.1. NCBI lineage: Eukaryota > Metazoa > Chordata > Ceratodontiformes > Protopteridae > Protopterus > Protopterus annectens. The sequence goes on along the minus strand of NC_056725.1, from coordinate 874,860,360 downwards.
ATATCCTTAGACCATACATCAGACGTAAATCTACTCAAAAATTCCCAAGAGTCTTTGACCAAATGGGGAACCATATTGTAAATATGTTTGGTCCACTGGTCAATTACTACACCCATGTTGTAAGTTTTGGAATGAGAACCAGAAATAATAGGTCTAAAGGGTGGTGTCTCTATAGATTTATGAATTTTTGGAATTCCAAAAATACTAGCGACTCTTGGAAATTCGGTTCTCAAAAAATTGTAAATTTCATTGGTGACACGGTTGTCCAACAAATATTCTTCTATTATTAGATCAATCCTGTGATGACCTATATTGATCTGGTTTAACGACACTTCTTCGTAATTCCCTGAAGTGAATAGAATATCATGAATTGCTTTGATATAGTCCTCTGTATCGAAAATGATAATGCCCCCTCCCTTGTCTGGTTTCATAAGTCTTATATTTTTGTTGTTAATCACATTTTCCAGACATTCTCTCTCCCCCTGGGTTAAATTATCCTCAAAAGGGGCATTTAAATTCTCCCTATTGTGTATGTTCTTATGTAGTCTATATGTATCCCTACAGACCATTTTTTCAAAAATCCCCACTTGGGGGTGGGGGTTGGGTATGTATGCACTCTTTTTACAAAGTCTATTCTCCCTTTGATTTCTTTCTACATCAGAATTCTCTTTGTTTTTAAATTGTAGTGCTAAATTTAATCTTCGACAGTATAATTTTATCTCTTTGACAGCATCAACAATATTAAATTTTACTGTTGGAATGTATTTCATTCCCTTGCTGAATAAACTAAAGAATTCTTTAGAAATATAAAAGTTGGTAAAATTGTAAACTTTAAAACCTGCAAAGGATGAAATTAAAGGACCTTTGTTATTTGTAACATCCTCATTCTTAGATGATTGGTCAGATTTGTGCAATTCAGCCCTTCTTACATCTGTATTTCTGTCCTTAATGTTCGTTGGAAAAATATTATCCATTAAGGAAATAGTAAAGGGATCATTGCACTTCAGGACCTTCTTATTTACACCATCTTTGATGTTCAATAAGGCATTGGGAATTGTTGAACACATCTGATAATATCTTAGATAATATAGGGAACAATCCAATTTGTACTTACAAAACTGCCTTAAATTTGAAAAAACTTTTGGAGGTTAGTTCATATAACAGGGCAAAGAAGTCAAGAAGATCAACAAAAAAGTGTGGAACCTGTAAGCAGTGTACAAATATCAATGAAAAGGGTATGGTCAGACTGAATAACGTGAGGAGAACTAAATGTTGGGAGTACTACAGGGAATTGTAACAGCCAGAGGGTTGTGTATCTGGCTTGTTGTTCAGTCTGTCCTGCCTACTACATAGGTAAGACAGAGAGAAAATTTAAAACAAGGATCTACGAACATCTTTACAAAATAAAGAAAAAAGACACAAAAAATGCCCTTAGCAGACATGTTCTTGATAAGGGTGATGATCACACTTTCAAATTTATGATTATAGATCAGGTGGAACAATCAGCATATGGTGGCAATTGGAAGACATGGCTTGCATATAAAGAAAGTGAATGGCAAATATATTGTGATGCCACCACTTCCCCCGGTCTTAATGATTTTATTAGCATTAAGCCATTTTTAATTTTGGACCGGGGTTAACTTTTACAGTCTAAGGCCTTCACTATACTTTTACAGTTGTCAGTTTTAAGATTTTAGTTTAAGACATTTCATTATATGGTTCCACTTGACCATCTTATATAGTATTTTATAGAGTTTTTTATGTGCATCCTAGTTGCTTGTATCAAATTTTAGTACATTACCACTTACAACACAGTTTTTAACTTTGCAACTTTATTGAATATTGGATAATATTTTATCATGTTGCATAAATTTTATTATTAAGTTATTAAGATATTAAGATATTTATTTATTTATTTCATCTATTCATTTGCCTATTTATTTATTTATTTTTCCTAACATGCATTTTTGCACACATATAGCTGTTATTTTTGACATTTCTTGTATATGCAATCTCTTTGGAATTAGAATGAGAAATGTACCTTTAAGAAATTATATGTCTCTTGGCGCCAAATTGACTTTAAAAGGGTAGTAAAAAGTTTGTTATCTGGTTCTGATGAAATCTGAGATACTCAGATGAAAGCGCTTAACCAGTGATTTGTGTAACTTTGCATTTTACTACGTGGAAATAAACTTTCAGTGTTTTTATCCGTGAGCATATTTCTGTTTAGAATACGTCTTGCTCGAGCTGTGGGGCTGGTTCCTGTTGTTTTTTATCCTTTACACGTGGATTTGTGTCAGTTATTGTTCCAAGTTGTGAGAATGGCAGTCTCACCATCTGCTTCATTGAGCAGGACGGAGTATTCGGAACTCCGTGAGGAAGTTACGTCACTTCAGAGTGACGTTAGTAGGCTTCTCGAGCTTGTGGGGAAGCTCTCTGAGGCTATTCAGTTGGGTAAAACCAACGAACGAATGTCTTGCAAAGCAGTTAGAGATTCATCCCCACTCCAGGATGAGAATACTTCGGACGTTTTTGCCAATGATGAGGAGATCCCAAAAGGACAAGGCGTATGTAATCCTACAGGAACGCCAAACATTGCGCTTGATTTGGACAACAAGGAAACAGACATTAATTTGTCGCCAGCTGGCGATTTCACTTTTGACTTGAGTCTCCTGCAGCGCGATGAGTTTTACAAGTTGGGTGCCAAACCAAAGAACAAGGTACAAACAAAAACTTATGCTGCATCTTTTATTAAAAAACCTGAACTTTATAAAGGTACAGAATCAAGAGACAATTTATTAAGTCCTGTAAAAAATCCTTCTAAACAGGGTAAACATTTTATACAAAGAAGTGTCGGGAATGACTGTTTAAATGACTTTTTAAATGAAGAAGTTGACTAATTTTCAGAGGGTGTTTTAACAATTCTATTAAAGTCAGGAATGAACACTCTTTAGAACCCATTAAAGAAAAGATTTGTCTTTTTGGTAAAAAATTAATTTTGCTAAAATGTGCAAAAATTGATAATGCTTATTTAGGAAAATGTCTTAATCTAGGCATAGTTCCCAAAGGCATTAGATTCTTTAAATTGCCTTTGGGTTTAAAATATGATGAGGATGTTATGTGTGATTTTAATGAAATGTTTGATGAATTTGGTTTTTATTTTATTAAGAAATTAATTAAGTATAATGATGGAAAAATTTCAGTGTTGTTAAATGAAGTGGAAATTTTAAATGAAGAGATTGTGCGTAATGCTAAATTTGATGAGTGGATAGATTTGTACCACAAACAATTCACATATGCTGAGAACAAAGCAAAAAGTGTGTACAATAGGAAACTTAAGAAAATTGACAGAGACTTGAGTTCATACAAAGAACATAAAGTCTATACATGGCCACGTTCTACTGAAAGCAGACATGTTAAAATAGGAAATGTGGGTTTAGAAAGAAATTATTCTTACAGAGTTGACAGGACTAATGAATATTCAAATTTTCAGGGGGGGAGACATCATCCTGCACCCAAACAACATCAGAGAAAATATTGAACATCAAAGATGGTGTAAATAAGAAGGTCCTGAAGTGCAATGATCCCTTTACTATTTCCTTAATGGATAATATTTTTCCAACGAACATTAAGGACAGAAATACAGATGTAAGAAGGGCTGAATTGTACAAATCTGACCAATCATCTAAGAATGAGGATGTTACAAATAACAAAGGTCCTTTAATTTCATCCTTTGCAGGTTTTAAAGTTTACAATTTTACCAACTTTTATATTTCTAAAGAATTCTTTAGTTTATTCAGCAAGGGAATGAAATACATTCCGACAGTAAAATTTAATATTGTTGATGCTGTCAAAGTGATAAAATTATACTGTCGAAGATTAAATTTGGCACTACAATTTAAAAACAAAGAGAATTCTGATGTAGAAAGAAATCAAAGGGAGAATAGACTTTGTAAAAAGAGTGCATACATACCCAACCCCCACCCCAAGTGGGATTTTTGAAAAATGGTCTGTAGGGATACATATAGACTACATAACAACAGAAACAATAGGGACAATTTAAATCCCCCTTTGAGGATAATTTAACCCAGGGGAGAGAGAATGTCTGGAAAATGTGATTAACAACAAAAATATAAGACTTATGAAACCAGACAAGGGAGGGGGCATTATCATTTTCGATACAGAGGACTATATCAAAGCAATTCATGATATTCTATTCACTTCAGGGAATTACGAAGAAGTGTCGTTAAACCAGATCAATATAGGTCATCACAGGATTGATCTAATAATAGAAGAATATTTGTTGGACAACCGTGTCACCAATGAAATTTACAATTTTTTGAGAACCGAATTTCCAAGAGTCGCTAGTATTTTTGGAATTCCAAAAATTCATAAATCTATAGAGACACCACCCTTTAGACCTATTATTTCTGGTTCTCATTCCAAAACTTACAACATGGGTGTAGTAATTGACCAGTGGACCAAACATATTTACAATATGGTTCCCCATTTGGTCAAAGACTCTTGGGAATTTTTGAGTAGATTTACGTCTGATGTATGGTCTAAGGATATGGTTTTTCTTACAATTGATGTCCAAGATTTGTTTTCTTGTATTCCCTGTACAACAGGTTTGGAGTTTTTTGAAAACAGCTTGAAAAAAATATTCAGGGTTGAGTTGGGACAAAATTAGTCTAATTTTGGATATGATGGCCCTAATACTTGACCATAACTACATCCAATTTGAAGGAGAGTTTTTCAGGCAGACCAGAGGAGTGGCTATGGGGGCTTCTTGTGCCCCCATTTTCGCAAATCTGGTCATGCTTGAATGGGAAAACCAGTTTTTGTTTTCTAGTGAATTTTTCAAAAATATTTCCCTATATTCTAGGTATTTGGACGATCTTTTTATCATTTGGAAGGGCCCTACTGAAGACATTAGGAGATTCATTGATTATATCAATTCTAGCACTAACTTTTTAAGATTTACCTACAAGATGGATAAAATAGGTGTTGCCTACTTAGACACTTTTATAAGTACAACCCCTGGTGGATTTGCTTCAAAAATATACAGAAAATCCACATTTTCAAATGATTATATAGAATTTGGTAGTTGTCACCCCCAGCACATTTTTAGAAATGTGCTCAAGGGACAATACATTCGGGCAGCTAGGATGTCATCTTCCAAAGAAAATATGGAAAAAGAAGTAGAAACTATTACACAGATGTTCTTGGGTAGAAAATATCCAAAAAGAATGGTGAAAAATGTGGCTACATTTGTGAAAACAACTGGGGTACGAGATACAAGCCCCTGTTGGGTCAACCTCTAGAGGAAAACAAAAAGAAAAATTCTTACACCAACAGAATAGTGTGTATCATTATGTTTAATCCATATTCTAACCTTGTGAAAGAAATTGTGAAAAGGCATTGGGAATTGTTGAACACATCTGATAATATCTTAGATAATATAGGGAACAATCCAATTTGTACTTACAAAACTGCCTTAAATTTGAAAAAACTTTTGGAGGTTAGTTCATATAACAGGGCAAAGAAGTCAAGAAGATCAACAAAAAAGTGTGGAACCTGTAAGCAGTGTACAAATATCAATGAAAAGGGTATGGTCAGACTGAATAACGTGATGAGAACTAAATGTTGGAGTACTACAGGGAATTGTAACAGCCAGAGGGTTGTGTATCTGGCTTGTTGTTCAGTCTGTCCTGCCTACTACATAGGTAAGACAGAGAGAAAATTTAAAACAAGGATCTACGAACATCTTTACAAAATAAAGAAAAAAGACACAAAAAATGCCCTTAGCAGACATGTTCTTGATAAGGGTGATGATCACACTTTCAAATTTATGATTATAGATCAGGTGGAACAATCAGCATATGGTGGCAATTGGAAGACATGGCTTGCATATAAAGAAAGTGAATGGCAAATATATTGTGATGCCACCACTTCCCCCGGTCTTAATGATTTTATTAGCATTAAGCCATTTTTAATTTTGGACCGGGGTTAACTTTTACAGTCTAAGGCCTTCACTATACTTTTACAGTTGTCAGTTTTAAGATTTTAGTTTAAAACATTTCATTATATGGTTCCACTTGACCATCTTATATAGTATTTTATAGAGTTTTTCATGTGCATCCTAGTTGCTTGTATCAAATTTTAGTATATTACCACTTACAACACAGTTTTTAACTTTGCAACTTTATTGAATATTGGATAATATTTTATCATGTTGCATGAATTTTATTATTAAGTTATTAAGATATTAAGATATTTATTTATTTATTTCATCTATTCATTTGCCTATTTATTTATTTATTTTTCCTAACATGCATTTTTGCACACATATAGCTGTTATTTTTGACATTTCTTGTATATGCAATCTCTTTGGAATTAGAATGAGAAATGTACCTTTAAGAAATTATATGTTTCTTGGCGCCAAATTGACTTTAAAAGGGTAGTAAAAAGTTTGTTATCTGGTTCTGATGAAATCTGAGATACTCAGATGAAAGCGCTTAACCAGTGATTTGTGTAACTTTGGATTTTACTACGTGGAAATAAACTTTCAGTGTTTTTATCCGTGAGCATATTTCTGTTTAGAATACGTCTTGCTCGAGCTGTGGGGCTGGTTCCTGTTGTTTTTTATCCTTTACACGTGGATTTGTGTCAGTTATTGTTCCAAGATGTGCAGGATTTGTCAGGGCAATCCTACAAGGCTTTGTGGAATCATCTTCTGCATCCACCACCCTTTCGTCAAACTAAGCTGTGGTACTCTCCCACACCAAGAATACTGCAACATAGGAATAGAAAGACATAGAATAGTTGTGTAAAATCTTACCATAACCATATATGTCCTTCTCTTCCATGTTGCAGTATTCCTTCCCACCCACCATTCCACCTCACAGACTCTACCAGTCTAACTGCTCCCTCTCTCCATTTCAGAAGAGACCCAGGGCATTATACATGTCACCTTTGGCAGCCTATCCTGTTGGGCCATCTACTTTGCCTGCTTAGCTTCAGGCTCTAAGGATTGTGTGTGCAGACGTCACACATAAGTTCCCTGGTTTATGGCCCTATGTGTGACGTCCAACTCAGCTGTAACAGCCAAGCTGAAGCTTTTGTATAGGAGCTGACGTACAGGTCACTTGAAGGCAGGAAATCACACACCAAGAATACTGCAACATGGAAGAGAAAGACATCTATGGTTATGGTAAGATTTTACACAGCTTTTCTTTTCTCCTGTACCAAAGTTCCAGAGGAGCATCTTTCGAAATCATCTCTAGACAACCTGTTAGGGGTAAGAAAGTTTCTAAACAGATTTTCTCAGATAAACATACCCAGAGTTCTAGAGGCTAAAAATCTTTTCCTGATAAGTCTGCCTCTGTCTGACATCAAGCCTCGTCTTTCCCTTGGGCAGATTCCTCTGACCCTTAAGCTAACACTTTCCTTCCCTGTTTGGCAACTCATAAACTCAAGACTCTTGTTTTTCTTCCATCATCCACCCACCATGGTTATTTTATGGTTTGGAAGCCCCAACCTCCTTTTTGTGGACGTCCTCAGCCTCTTTTTTGCCAGCTTCCTCATTTTCCACTGGTTCTGCAGGATCTGGCAGAATAGGGAACCATACAGCCTGTTCTATTGTCTCAACAGGAACAGGCTTTTATTCCAGAATGTTTCTCATTTCCAGGAAGGAGAGGTCTCAAGGACCATTCTAGACCTGTCTTAGCTCAACACTTTTCTCAAGGTTCCTTCCTTCAGGTTGTTGTCTCTTCAGACCCCTTACCCTGTTTTGCTTCCTAAGGCTTTTCTGGTTTTCCTGGATTTGAAGGACACTTACTTCGATATTATTATTCACCATCTCTTCAAGAAATGTGTATGTTTCTCTGCTTCTTCTTCTCATTATCTGTTCTCTGCTTTGCCTTTTGGTCTTTCTGCAGCTCCAAGTGTATTTACCAAATGTCTGCTCCCTGTAGTAGCTTTCTGCAGACTTCAGGAAATCCAAATATTCCTTTATCTGGATGACCCTCTGATTCAACTCTTGTCTCAGCAGCTCCTGCTTCAGAATTTGTACTTCAGTATACTTCTCCTATACATTGTGGGGCTCATTCTCAATCTCAAAAAGTCAGTACTGATGCCTTCTCAGGACCAAATGTTTTCTGGGTTGCAGGATTCAGACCATTCTAATGCTGGCTTCTCTTCTGCCTGCCTAGGTCCTCACTTTGCTTATTTCCAGTCTCCTCCTCTTCTTCCAGTTCTTCCTGTAAGAGAATTTCTCTGAGCCCAGGGGTTCATGGCATCCACCATTCCCTTGGCTCATTTTGCCAAACTATACAAGAGGAAGTTTCAGTAACACTCAAAAGATAGTTTGGCTCCAACACTGCCATCCTCTGATATTTCCAATCCCTTTTTTACCCTGTCTGAAACTCAAACTCTACTGGTGAATTCAGCAGATCTCCCTAAATCCAGGTCTACCATTTCAGGTTCCTCTTCATACTCAAGAGCTGTACATGAATGCTTCCATTAAAGGTTGGAGAACTTCCTCCAACAATTTGAAAGTCCAGGGTCTTTGGTCCACTTCAGTATCAAAGAGATGAGGGGCTCAAATCTCATCTCTTCAGACCTTTCACTCCCTTTGGGTACCAGGTCCTCTAAAGGTTTTTACAGACAGTGTCACAGTCATGTGGTACATCAACAAACAATGGGGCACAAAGCCTCATCTTCTTTGCAGGCTATCTCTGAGGCTTGTGGTTTTGCAACCTACCATCATCTGGTTCTTCAGGAGGTTTACATCCCTTCAAAGCACAATCTAGTGGCAGACTATATGAGCAGGTCCAGGACCCATCCTCACAAATAGATGCTTCACAGAGAGTTGTTTCTGGATATTGTACATCAGTGAGGTACTCCTCAAGTAGATATTTTTTGTCTTCTGAATAGCCATCTTCAGTTCTGTTCCATAGTTCCATGTCCACAGGCTTGAAAAGCGGACACCTTGTCTTTCTTGAAAGGGCATGTTCCTCTATGCCTGTCTTCCAGTTCCCCTACTTCCCAGGGTCTTGCACAAGATTATGTGGGACACACCCAAACTTTTGCTGATGACTCCCTTTTGCCCCAGAATGCACTGGTCCCCCCTTCTTTTTCTGCTGGCCAGGGGCAGTCATCATAAGTTAACTCAAAGGATGGATTTTCTCACACAAGACAGGATATCTGCAATTTTTTCTGAGTTGTCCACACTTCAACTGACACTTTGGGTGATGAGGTTTTGATTCATTTCAGGCATCAGTTTTCTGAGGACACACTTCAGGTTTGCAACAGGTTAGAACACTTGTTACTAGAAAATCCTATATGGCTAAATGGAGGATATTTTCTGTTTGGTGTCTCAGGCATAACAAAGACCCTTTTTCTGTGGGGGTCCTTATGTTCCTTTACTTGTATGAATTGCTCAATACTGGTTTGACATATCTTCTGTTAAAGCTCATTTGTCAATCATTTCTGTCTGTATGTCTTTTGAGTCCATGTTTGGCTTCTAGTTTTGAAGTCAAGCAAGATGATGTTCATCGTGTTTCACTGCTGCAATCATTACACTTGAGTTATCCTGCCGTCAGGCGGTCCCGCAGTCAGCCAGAGTTCCAAAGTTTTGGTCCTGGTCAGGCGTCAGTTGCTGTCGCTTCTTCCCTGACGTCAGTGCACCAGAGGTATATAAGATGCAGCCGACGCCATTTTCTTCAGTCTTTCTTGCCGCGCGGTGCCCGAAGCAAAAGCAGTTCGCAAGTGCCGGTCGGCCGACTACTGAGATTTTCAATTCAAATTTCAGAACCGAAGTCTTCAATAAAGCTAAGTACCCCGTTGGGGAAACTTTTTCTTGCCTCAGGCCGATGTCAGTAAAAGTAAATAATTGTATTTCTTGTGGTAAGCAAATACCTCATAAGGATTTTCATTCTTACTGTATTCCATGCCTAGGCCCAGACCACGACTTCACTAGTTGTCGGTTTTGTGCTAGATTTAACAAACGCACTATTAAACTTCGGTTTGATTTTGCTCGCTATTACTTTGGCCGAAGATATAATTATACCATGCCGTCGGAACAACCGACGACCGGAATACACAAAAAATGCAAGGATAAGGACAGGCATCCGAGGCCCAGAACTGATGATGAAGCCTCTTCTAGGCCAGTCGCCGGTTCTCAGTGAGGTGCTTTCACAGCCCCTGACACCCGCTACCTCAGAGCCACAGGCCGCCTCTGACTCCCACGTGGAGATGTCTAGGCCTCTGGATTCTCAAGGTGTTGGGCCTTCGGAAACTAACCCTTCAGGTGGGTTCAGAGCCGCTGAGCAGGCATCGGCTTCTGAGGGTGTTTTCAGACCTTCACAGCTTACCATAAAAACTACAGCCAAATCTAAAACTCCTTTAAAGACAAAGTAGCAAGTACAGCATTCACCTGGACAGGCCTCCATGCCTAAAAAACAGATGCTCAAAATGGCCGAAGACTTAATTACTCTGATCAGGTGTACCCATCCCCCTCCTGATAAAAGGCCTAGGCAGGATACAGACTGATTCCTCTGACCAGGTTTCAATATATTCTGATACCTCTTCAGACCAGGGATACTCTTTACCCCCCTATGAGGACTCTGATGCTGAATAATCAATTCCTTCAGCCTCTCCTTCTGAGGATTATTCTTTTGGGGAAACTTTACATACCATGAGGGAGCATTTCCATTGGGAGGGCCAGGATTACTCAGAATCCAAGAAAAGGCTCAGAGACTTTCTTTTACTGCCTCAGCATAGGCCCCTTTGCTATTTCGCCAGTGTTAGACATTGTGGATGATGTGTTCTCTGAATCCAGTTTAAATCCTGAATCTTTGCCCCCTGCTCCAGTCAAGCCAGACAGGTACTACAGAGTCCCTGACTCTCACAAATTTCTTTATAAAAACCCTGTTGCTGACCCAGAAACTATTTCCCAGGGTCCCAAAGGGGTAAAGGCTTCAACGGCTAAAAATCCAGTTCCCTCTGACAGGGATTCTAGAGCGTTAGACAGATGGGGGAAGAAAGTTTACACTTCTGCAACTTTAGCAGTGAGAGCTTTAAATTGCCAGTTTCACATGCTTAAATACCAACAATATTTACTGTCTCAGTTAAAACATAAAATTATTACAAGTTCAGAACATCCTGACTATAAGGAAATGCAGGATTTATTGCATGCAGCTGAACAAGTGGGAAAACATACTCTGCAATGTGGTTTTGATTCATTAGAGTCTTCTTGTAAAGCAGCAGTTACAGGATCTGTGATTCAAAGGCATGCTTGGTTAAAAGAACAAGGTTTACCAGATCATGTCAAGGCAAAATTATTGGATGCTCCTTTACAGCAGGATATTTTATTTGGTGTTAAGGCAGAAGAGGTATTAAAGAAAATGGAGGATAAGGCAAAATCTATGCAAACAGTGAAGGATTTCTTACAGGTACAGCCACCTCAATTTAGCAGAAATTGGCCTTCAAAGAATTGGTCCTTTCCAGTGTCAGACAGACTACAAAGAGGCAGATACAGACGCCCAAGAGGCAGATCTCAGCCACAAGGCTCTTACAGACCATGACAGTGGGGTGCTTCAACCCCAAAAGGAGGTGAAGACAAGTCACAGGCTTACAGGAAACAGTCCCAATGACTTCCCCCTTCGAATGCCAACCACTTACCTTTTGGCAGCTCCCTTAGGGGGAAAGCTAGCACTTTTTTCTCAAAATTGGCAAACAATCACCCAAGACAAATGGGTTCTGAATATTGTATCTCAAGGTTACAGGTTCCAGTTTCACACTCTACCAAGGCTAAAAGGAATGCCAGACCTGCCACAAAATCAATGGGCAGAGGCACAAAAACAAATTACAGCCCTCATGGACATGAGAGCTATTCAAAAAGTGCCACAGCAGGAACAAGGACAAGGATTTTACTCAAGACTTTTCCTGGTCCCCAGAAAGGACAAAGCCTGGAGACCCATACTAGACCTTTCTACTCTAAATACTTACTTGGATGTTCCGAAATTCAACACTACAGCAGCTTCTGCCCATGTTGGGCAAATAGGCTTGGCTTGTTACCTTGGACCTCAAAGAGGCATACTTGCATGTCCTTATCAGACAAAATTGCAGAAGATACCTCTGCACTGCCCTTTGGCTTATCTACTGCGCCCAGGGTCTTCACAAAGTGCCTGGCACCAGTAATTGCATTTTGCAGACAAAAAGGAATTCAGATATATCCATACCTGGACGACTGCCGTATTCAAGCAGAGAGCAAGGACATTCTTCTAAAGCATCTGGCATTTGTAAAAAGGTTGCTAATTTGCCTAGGGTACACAGTAAACGAAAAGAAGTCAAAATGAGTGCCCTCACAAGAGATAATATTCCTGCGTGCCATCTTAAATACAATGGCCCAGATGGCTTATCTAATGCCAGACAAGCAAGGACAACTGACTCAGTATTTTCAATTGATGGCAACAAAGACCCAACTCCCTGCAAGATAAATTCTGCAGGCCTTGGGATTCATGGCATCCTGCATTCTACTAATTCCATATGCCAGACTGCATATGAGGAAATTACAATGGTACCTAAAAAGTGTTTGGACTCAACCCTGTCACAGTTTGGAAGCAGTAATACCACTAATTCCCTGCCTACAACAGGAGTTTCGATGGTGAGCACAGGCATGTCACCTCAACAAGGGACAGCCTTTCACTTTACCCACAGCCAGGCAGACATTAACAACAGATGCTTCGGATTACGCCCGGGGAGCACACATGGCAGGAAAATGTATTCAGGGCAAGTGGACCACAGACCAAATGCATTTTCACATCAATCAAAAAGAGATGTTGGCTATACAAAATGCCCTAACAGCTTTCAAGGACCTTCTGCATCCAGGACAACTATTATTAAAGACAGACAACAAACAAGCAAGGGGGCACTCATTCTTACCCCCTATGCAGACAAGCCATGACCTTGTGGAACACAGCTCTAACCTGTCAAGTTCATCTGCAAGCACAATTCCTGCCAGGAAAGAAAAATACTCTGGCAGACGACTTAAGCAGAAACATCATGGATCCTCACGAGTGGAAATTAAATCCACAAGTATTCAGCATGATAATGCAAAAATGGGGGTGCCCAGACATAGATCTTTTTGCCTCCCCACTGAATTGCCAACTATAAAAATTCTGCACAAGGACTTATCACATACTAGCATGGAAAGTGGATGCTCTCTCGTTCAGCTAAAAAAGCCAAAAAGTTTATGCCTTCCCACCACTGCCTCTCCTTTCAAAGGTACTCCTATAAGCCAGACAAGAAAAACCACAGATGATCCTGATTGCCCCAGACTGGCCACGCCAGCACTGGTACCCAGTCTTAAAGAACTTAGCTCAAGGCCCACCATGGATTTTACCTCAAATTCTGCACCTTCTGACTCAACAAAACAATCAGATCCTGCACAGTCAGCTCAAAACCTTAAACCTGGCTGCATGGCAGATTCATTAGTCAAGCAGACAACACCTCTCTCTAAAGCTGTTATGGATGTCATTTTGGAGGCCAGGAGGCCTAACACCAGGAAATATTATTCAGAAAAGTGGAAGAGATTCTGTGCCTGGAACCAGACTCAAAGCTTTGACCCTCTTGTCCCAAATATTCCTCAGATATTACAATACTTAACTGAGATGCTGGACAAAGGACTAGCCTTCCATTAAGATCCACGCCTCTGCCATCTCGGCTCATTACAACACAGATCCTCCTATTTTCTCTCATCCATTGCTAAAACAGTACCTCAGAGAGGCTAAAAACATAAGACCGCCCCAGAGAGCACCAACACCAACTTGGGACCTCAATTTTGTCTTGGAAAAACTCACTTTACCTCCTTTTGAGCCAGCCAATTCAGCAGAATTAAAATATGTATCATGGAAAACTGCTCTGCTTCTGGCAATAACCTCAGCACGAAGAGTGTTAGAGTTACAGGCACAAATGGCAGTGGAGCCTTTCATCATTTTTCACCAAGACAGGGTTTCTCTAAGAACAAACCCTTTTTTTATGCCTAAGGTGGTATCCAGTGTGGCTCTTAACCAAACTATTCACTTGCCAACTTTTTATCCAAATCCCCAGAATAAAGGGGAGAGACTTCTGCATTCCTTGGACATACACAGACAATTACGTTTCTACTTGGACAAAACAAAAGCTTTCAGAAAAACTGAGCAATTGTTTGTAGCATATGCTGCAGGATCACAGGGAAAGGCTATTTCAAAGCAGACCATTTCAAAGTGGATAGGACACCGTATCTGGTTCTGCTACACACAGCATGGGAAACCTGTACCTAGTAACATTAGACCACATTCCACCAGGGCAACAGCCACTTCTACTGCCTACCTTAGAGGAGTACCTACCAAAGATATCTTGGAAGCTGCAACTTGGAGTTCAGTGCACACCTTTACCAAGCATTACCACTTGCCTCTTTATTCTAGATCCAGAGCTGGCTTTGCCACTGCAGTGCTGCAGGGCCTCATAGCCACCCCAAATCCTCTATAGAACCAGCCACCCTGACTCAGCTTTGGGATTCAACCCAAGTGTAATGACTGCAGCAGTGAAACACAATGAACATAGTACAGTTTTGTACCTACCATAAATGTAGATGTTAGAGTATCTTCACTGCTGCAGTCCAGGTTACCCACCGCCATCCCCTCTTTTTTAGCTGGGACTTATCTATACCTTTCAACCCTATACTACCTATGTGGTATTTGCTGGTTATTGAAGGTTTTGTTTTTCACCTTTATTGTATGTTTTATTAGCAATATGTATTGCCTACCTTTTTGGGGGCACCTGACATCTGGGGCAAGAAAAACTGAAGAAAATGGCGTCGGCTGCATCTTATATACCCCTGGTGCACTGGCATCAGGGAAGACGCGACAGCAACCGACGTCGGACCAAGACTTTTGAACTGTGGCTGACTGCGGGACCGCCTGATGGCAGGATAACCCAAGTATAATGACTGCAGCAGTGAAGACACTCGAACATCTACATTTATGGTAG
The DNA here is from genome assembly GCF_019279795.1 of Protopterus annectens. Taxonomy (NCBI): domain Eukaryota; kingdom Metazoa; phylum Chordata; order Ceratodontiformes; family Protopteridae; genus Protopterus; species Protopterus annectens. The sequence goes on along the minus strand of NC_056725.1, from coordinate 874,845,324 downwards.
GTACAAAAGTGTACTTTCTTCTTGTTTCACTGTTACAGTCATCACATTTAGGTTATCTGCCTGCAGGTAGCCCTCAGCCGGCCTGAATACCAGAGTCTTGGATTCCTGCGTCAGATGCTGTATCTGCTTCCATGAAGTCAGGTCATCAGGGGTATAAAACATGCAGCCGACGCCATTACATCAGTCTTTCTTGCCGTGCGGTGACCGAAGCAAAAGCAGTTCGTAAGTGCCGGATGGCCGACTCTTGACATTTTCATTTTTGAGTTTCAGAACCGAAGTCTTCAAAAAAGATAAGTACCCCATTGGGGATCTTTTTTCTTGCTCCAACTGATGTCAGTAAAAGTTAAATGTCTTACCTGTGGAAAGCAAATAACCTCATAAAGATTTTCTTTCGTACTGCATTCCTTGCTTAGGCCCAGACCACGACGTCCCTCGCTGTCGGTTTTGTGCCTTGTTCAACCCTCGAACTATTCATCATTGGGCTATCTTTGCAGCAAATTATTTTGCTACTCAGTATAACTGCCCAGAAATGGCTTCTTTAAGCCATCCAACTACTGATTTTCCGAAAAAATTTAAAGATAAAGACAGAGACAGACCGCATAGGCCCAAAACTGCCGACGATGCTTCTGTTAAGCTAGTCGCCAGTTCACTGGTACTCGGGCACTTTTGCAGCCACTGATACCTGCTACCTCAGATTCGTAGGCCTCTACTGAGACCCATTTGGAGTCCGGTACACTGCGAGATGCTTCTTCGACTGGAACCTGTGGATGTCTCTACCTTGGATGGGTCCAGACCTGCTATGCAGGCACCGGCTTCTGAGGGTGGATTCAGGCCTACAGACTTGCATTTTAAACTGATGACATCTTCTTCATCCAGGCCTAAAACTCGATCCATGCCTAGAAAACCGACGACCAAACCCCATGCTCAGGCCCATATGCCTAAAAAACAAATGCTTAGAATGGCCGAAGACCTTATTACCTTAATTAGGGGAAGCCAGCCTTCCCCCTCTAAGAGAACTAGAGCTGATTTTCCTTCTGATCAGGAATCTGATATTTCTGTTCCTTCTGATGACCAGGATTTGCCCTTATCTACCTATGAGGATTCTGATGCAGAGGATTCCATTCCCTCTGCTTCCCCTCCAGAGGATTTTTCTTTTGGTTAAACCTTGCACACTCTTAGGGAGCATTTCCGCTGGGAAAGCCAGGATTACTCTGACTCCAAAAAGAGGCTTAGGGAATTCTTACTCCTTCCTCAACACAGGCCTTTAGCTATCCCTCCTGTTCTGAACATTGTAGATGATGCTTTTTTGGAATCTAGCCTTTCCCCAGACACTTTACCTCTAGCTCCCAGAAAACCTGACGGGTATTACAGAGTACCTGACTCACAAGTTCCTCTTCAAGAATCTTACTGCTGATCCAGAGACCATTTCCCAAGGACCAAAAGGCATTAAGGCTACGCTGCCTAAAATACTACCCCTTCTGATAGAGAATCTAGAGCCTTGGACAGATGGGGTAAGAAGGTATACACTTCTGCTACTTTGGCCATTAGGGCTTTAAATTGCCAGTTTCATATGTTAAAGTACCAGCAGCATGTTATGGGACTACTTAAATTGAAAATGATGTTGATTCCTGACTGTGCTGAACACAAAGAATTGTAGAATTTAATGCATTCTGCAGAACAAGTTGGTAAACATACTTTGCAATGTGGTTTTGACTCTTTAGAAGCTTCTTGCAGGGCTGCTGTCACTGGGGTCTGTACTTAAAAGGCATGCTTGGCTTAAGGAGCAAAACTTGCCAGATCATGTTAAAGCTAAATTGCTGGATGCTCCCTTAAACCAAGACTGCCTGTTTGGCAACAAAGCAGAAGTCGTCCTCAAAAAGATGAGGAAAAAGCTAAGTCTATGCAAACTGTTAGATTTCCTACAAGTACAGCCTCCCAGATTTAGTAGGCATTGACCTTCAAATAATTGGTCCTTTCCAGTCTCCTCCAGGTCTTCTCAGTCCAAACCCAGGAACAGCAGACCACTTAGGCTACAGTCTCAGGCTATGCACAGGCCTAAGCAGTGGGGGGCTCCCACTTCCAAAGCAGGGAGTAGTAAGCCACCCCCTATGAAAAATGGCACAAGGACTTAACCTTAACCCTTCCAAGCCCTGCTCAACTGCTTGCCCCCTTAGGAGGAAAACTGGGCACACATTACCCAGGACAAATGGGTTTTGAATATAGTTTCCCAAGGATACAGATCCCACTTCCACACTCTACCAACCGCAAACGGTTAGCTAGACCTACCCCCAAATCAGTGGGTGGAGGCCCAACAGCAGGTTCTCCCTTCTATGTATCAGGGCTATTCAACCTGTCCCAGCAGAACAAAGGGGACAAGGTTTTTATTCAAGACTTTTCCTGGTACCCAGAAAAGACAGCTCCTGGCATCCTATCCTGGTCCTCTCTATTCTAAACACCTTTCTGGTAATCCCAAAATTCAAAATGCTAACACTTCAACAGCTACTTCCTATGCTAGGCAAAGATGCCTGGTTGGCAACCTTAGACTTAAAGGAGGCTTATCTGCTCATTCCAATAAGGGAATCTTGCAGGAAATACCTACACTTCAGGGCAGGCTCCATGCACTATCAGTTCTCTGCACTTCCCTTTGGCTTATGTACTATGCCCAGATTATTCACAGTGTGTCTAGTTCCAGCCATTGCATTTTGCAGGCAGAGAAATATTTAAATATACCCTTACTTGGACGATTGTCTGATTCAGGCAGAAAGCCAGGAAATGCTATTAAAACATTTGGCATTCATAAAGAAACTTCTAACCTCATTGGGGTACACCATAAACTAAATGAAATCTCACCTAGTACCCTGACAACAGATTGTAATCTTGGGAGCAAGCTTGAACACAGCTTCCCAGATGGCTTTCCTCACTCCAGAGATACAAGTTTATTTGACAACCTACTTCAAACTACTGGCCACAAAGACCCAGCTATCTGCAAGGAAAATTCTGCAAGCCCTGCGGTTCATGGCCTCTTGCATTCTACTAATTCCATATGCAAGACTGCATATGAGGAAACTACAATGTTATCTAAAAAGCATATGGTGTCAACATTCTCAGGACCTGGAATCAATGGTTCCTATCATTCCTTGTATAAAGACAGAGTTCATTTGGTGGGCAGAGACCTGCTACCACAACAAGGGGCTCCCTTTCACTCTACCCCCTGCCGCCCAAACCCTACCAACAGACGCATCAGACTATGTATGTGGGGGGCTGACCTGGCAGGGCAGTGCATTAAGGGCAAATGGAACCCGAGACAGATGCACCTGCATATCAACCAAAAAGAAATGTTAGCTGTACAGAATTCCCTGACAGCCTTCAAGGACCACATTTTTCCAGGACAGTTATTGGTAAAGACAGCCAACAACACAGTTATGTGGTACATAAACAAGCAGGGGGGGAACCCACTCGTACCCTCTCTGCAGACTAGCCATGGCTCTGTGGAACACAGCCTTGAGCTACCAAGTGGGCCTACAAGCTCAATTCCTGCCAGGCAAACTAATTTCACTGGCAGATGACCTAAGCAGAAATCTCATGGACCCACACGAATGGAAACTGAAACCAAAACTATTCATCCTCTTGAGGAACAAATGGGGGACTCCAGAGATAGACCTGTTTGCCTCCCCTCAGAACTACCAATTGGACAAATTCTTTACAATGACTTCCCACTGTCAAGCTTGGAAAGTGGATGCCCTGTCCTCTACCTGAGAAGCCTTCTTTGTTTATGCCTTTCCCCCTCTGCCTTTCCTCCCGAAGGTTCTGCAAAAGATCAAAGAGGACAAGCCAAGGACAATACTGATTGTGTCAGACTGGCCATGCCAGAACTGGTACCCCCTTTTGCACAGTATGACACTGCTGGAACCATGGCACCTGCCTCAGACCCCTTCCCTGCTGTCCCAGCAGGTGGACCAGTTTCCACACCCTCAGCTTCAAACCCTGAACCTTGCAGCCTGGCTGATTCCTTGAGCTCTTCAATAGCATCCCTCAGTGAGCAGGTGCAGGTGGAATCCTATGCTAAAAAGTGGAAAAGATACTATTCCTGGTGCCAGACTCAGGGGATGGGCACAACAGTGCCCAGCCTACCTCATATTCTTCAGTACTCAACAGAAATGCTCCACAAGGGCCTAGCCTTCTCGTCAATTAAAATTCATGCCTGTGCCATTTCAGCACATTATAATACTGAGCCACCCCTCTTCTCTCACCCCCTGCTAAAGCAATTCCTTAGAGGGGCCAAATATTTAAGACCCCCAGGAGTGACCCTAGTCCAGCCTGGGACCTTAACTTTGTGTTGGAAAAGCTCACTCTCCCTCCATCTGAGCCAGCTGCAACTGCTGAGTTGAAATTCCTTTCTTGGAAAACAGCCTTCCTTCTAGCCATCACTTCAGCAAGAAGAGTGTCTGAATTACAGACCCTCATGGCAGTGGAACCCTTCATTATCTTCCATATAGACAGGGTTTCCCTCAGGACCAATCCTTCCTTCATGCCCAAGGTGGTATCTAGTGTAGTCCTAAATCAGTCCATTCATTTGCCTACTTTTTTCCCTAATCCACAAAACAAAGGAGAATGAATACTGCACTCTTTGGACGTGCACAGACAACTTAGATTTTATTTGGACAGGACTAAGCCTCTCAGAAAATCTGAACAGCTGCTAGTTGGCTTTTCTGCAGGGGCAGAGGGGAAGGCCATTTCAAAGCAAACCATTTCTAAACGGATATCCCATTGCATTAATTTCTGCTACAAGCAACATGGAAAACCTACCCCACAGGGGATAAGATCACATTCCACCAGGCTGCATCTACCTCTACAGCCTTTCTCAGAGGAGTCCCTACCAGGGACATCCTAGAAGCTGCTACCTGGAGCTCCGTACATACCTTCACCAAGCATTACCACATGCCTATCTTTTCTAAATCCAGGGCTGGGTTTGCCACTGCAGTCTTGCAGGGCTTAATAGCTGGCCCTAATGCTCTCCAACTTCCTCCTCCCTTACTTAGCTTTGGGAATCAACCCAAATGTGATGACTGCAACAGTGAAACATGAAGGACATAGTACAGTTGTGTACACTTACCATAAATATAGATGTTCAAGTGTATTCATTTTTGCAGTCCTGGTTACCCTCCCTCCAGCCCCCTGACTTCTCTTGGCTCTACCTTTCCTTGTTTGGTGTATTTAACCTTACTGGTGTATTTGCTTTTTGATGGAGGTGTACTGTAATATATTATTGCTTCCCTTTGTGGGGGCACCTGACATCTGGGGCAAGAAAAACTGATGTAATGGTGTTGGCTGCATGTTTTATACCCCTGATGACCTGACAGCATCCGACGCAGGAATCCAAGACTCTGGTATTCAGGCCGGCTGAGGGCTACCTGCAGGCAGATAACCCAAATGTGATGACTGCAACAGTGAATACACTCAAAAATATACATTTATGGTAAGTGTACACAACTGTACTTTCTAAAAGGTGTCCTTCATATCGGGCTTCAGGAAAGCTTATTCTTCCTTTTTGGGATCATAATTTTTTTCTTGAAAAATTGTCTCATTCTACTTTTGAACCTGCCTTTTCTTCTTCCCTGCAGCATTGTACTTGGAAGAATGTATTTGTTGGTGGCTCTTACTTTTGCCAGGAGAGTTTCAGAACTCCATGCCTTCTTGGCAGTTCCTCCTTTTCTGTTTTTTCACAAGGACAGGATATCTCTTCATAGTAATCCGTCTTTTATGCCCAAGGTTGTTAATGTTTTGTCCTTGAACCAGTCTGTTCATCTCCCTCCTTTTTTTCCTTTTCCACAGTCTGCTTAGTGAGAAGGTACTCAACTTGGATTTACATAGACCACTCAGATATTACTTTAAGACAAAATGCACCAGAAATTCTAAGCAGCTTTTTGTTTCCTTTCTTGGCTGGAAACTGGTTTGGCAGTTTCTAAGTAAACCATCTCCATCTGGATCTTTAAGGCCATTTCTGTTATTCTTTTCATGGCAAGTAGCTTTCCTGTTCTGTTCATGTTCATTGTACTAGGGCAGTAGCCTCTTCTGGTGCTTTTTTCATGAGTATGGATACTAGATCCATCTTGGAAACTGCTTCTTGGTCCTCTGTCCACACTTTTACCAATCAGTATGAGTTGGATGTCACTTTTAAGGCCAGAACAAGATTTGCCAGGACTGTTTTTCATGAGTTTGTGGAGGTCTTTTTTGCCTTCCTCCTCTTACTTTTCTAGTAACTTTTGTACCAGTTATAAATGGTAACTGCAACTGTGATCAGGAAGGTCATAGTACAGTTGTGTAAGATCTTTTCATAACATTTGAGGTCACACTTCTCACTATTTCAGTATTTGGTCCCTCACTCCTGTCCTCTTTTATTTTTTTCTTTTATCCTACTGCTGGCTGAGGGATTTCCTGTTACATCCTCATCTCCCATTTCCCTTACTGGATAGGCATGTTATTGCTTCTCTGGCATTGCTGTGGTTTTTCTGGTGTCCATACATCACATATGCACCTTACGCTTTGTGTGTCTGCCATATGTATGATGCAGGAAAGGTGTAAAGACTGGTATGCTGCAAGGACATTGTTGTTCTCTACAGGATATCCCAAATATAATGAATGCTGCAGCAGTGAGAAGTAGGACATATGCTGTTATGGTAAGATCTTAACACAACTGCACTATCAACAAGTAGTGCTCCAACTGATGTTTGACACTGAATTGAACCATCGATCTACTAAGCTTGAAACGTTGTTTAGTCATTCTTCAAGTCTATATCTAGAACAGCTCTAAGTATTTATATCCATCTTAGTTCAACACCTGCTGTTTTCAGGACATATAGGTTTTGCCTGTAGCAACTAGGAGGCCTGTGCAAAGTTTAATTACAGTACTCCTAGATATACTTCCTAGGCATCCCTGTCTAGTCCTACTGAGCATAGAGTCTGCTTTGCCCTCCATTTCTTTATTTCCAAATGCAGTGTCTGTGCTCCTTGCTGAAGTTTGGGATTTTCCTTTGGATTTTCTGATCTCTTAGGCCTATAAAAATGACTTCAGGATTGTCTTTTTTTTTATTTTACTGCCATAATTTGGATCTGTTTGTTTTGTTCCCAAACATCTTAACTTCAAAACCAAGAGAGCACCTTTGTGGCAAACATATACAAGAATGTAGACAATCATCTTATTTGGCACCGCTGTTTGGAACTTGATCATCCCTTTGATTCCTGATATGTTTACAAGGATTTCAGCAAGGCTACCTTTAGGATCTACAAGATGTATCTGAAGATGTCCTTCCATATCACTGTTTGCAGTATTCTTTACAATAGGGATCCCCTACCAAGGGTAGCCCAACATTCAGGTGGTATACCAAAGCCTTTAGGTTGTAATGCATACGTCACATATATGCTCCTCTCACATGGCATAGGGCATAAAGGTGACATGCAGATGTACCATCCTCAGAACTTTGCCACAAGTCTGAATGCCATCTTCTGTCAATTGTCTGAATGCTTGTTCATCTGCTGGTTACCAAACCGGTTTCAGTTAAGTGCCCCATTGTTTTTTTTTGCTTTATTCTGGGTGTTGGTTTCATGCCATCCAGAAAGGGTAAATGCCAGTGTAGCAAACAGATTCCCCATAAAGTAAATCAAGAGCAGTGTTTATTTTGTTTAGGCACTTCCATGACCATATATCTTGCGAAGTTTGTCAAGATTTTGTCACTAAGATGTGGCATTGTCAGCTTTCTTTCCTTGCAGTATACTTGAGAACCAATGATTTAAACCTTTGGCTAAAGTCTCTATGGAAGGATCTTCCCAGCTCAAGGGTCAGCCATCTGCAAAGAAAAAGATCAAGAAAACGTGGTCTGATTCTTCAGTTGTACCACCTCCAACAGATTTCTGCCTTGAGGCTGGTGAAAGCCTGGAGTATCTCCCAGTTTCCTTCTGGATTCTTCTTGTGTAACTGCTTCAGAGACCGGCATGAATCCAACTTCACTCATGTCCATGGAGGCCTGGCAGACATCTGCTTCGGGAACCACAGCTGATAATTATCGAAAGGCCTAGGGGTGTTCCTCAGATATTAATGAAGGAAGTGGTTTTAATTACAGTTATAGAGAGTTGTCAGAGGTCAGAGCTTCCTGAATTGTTTAAGGCTGACATCCCACTTAAAAAGAAGAAGAAAACTAAACACATTTCACCTGCTCCTACAGATCTTCAGAGTGAATGGCAAAACTTCACTCAAGGCCTGTTTGATGCCCTTATGCCTCTAAAGCCTCCACCAAGGGTTTCTGTTCATGCTCCTCTTTGGTCTTCTACCCCTCTTAAGAGGCCTAGGGAGCAGGATTCCTTTGATGATGATGATTCTGATGAGTCCCTGACTTATTCCTCTAAGATTTCTTCTTCATTAGACTATGACTCTGTGGAAGGAGAATCTATCAGTCCTGACTTGCCTTTTGAGGAGGTTTTATTTGGTGATATTTCCAGAATGGGGATTTTTCAAATGGGACTGTGCTCAGGTTTCTGATGTTCAGAAGAGGTACTATGAACGTATGCAGATGGAGTCTCCTAAGCCCTGTGCTGCTACTCCTGTTCTTGCTGCCTTGCTGGATGCTTTTTCCATTGCTTCTCAGGTTCCTGATTCCCAGTCCCTATTTGCAAAAAGCTTGACAGGCTTTATAAAGTGCCTGATGACTGCAAATGTCTTTATAAGTGTCCCTCTGCATGACCATTCTGTAGTGTTGATTGCTTTTGATAAGCTGTCCAAATTGTTGCCTTTCAACTTCAATCCCCTGTCAGGAACTTTTCACAGATCCGTTGGACATGGGATGGGGGGCCCCTTTGATACTCTGAAAATTCAGGGCCTTTCCTCTCTGACAAAAGAAAGACCACATGAATATCAAAGAGTTGAGAGCTCTTTCCCTGGCTCTTCAGGCTTTTTATTCTCTTTTTCTTCCAGGACACCTAAAGGTTTTCACAAATAATGCTAAGTGATGTGGTATATCACCAAGCAAGGGGATACAAGGTCTTATCTCCTGTGCAGTTTATCCCTTCAGGTTTGGGATCTAGCTATATAGTGGCAGGTTTTCTGAGCAGTTCCATAACACAATACCACAAGAGGATGCCTCACAGGGATGTGTTCCTGGATATTATCCATCAGTGGGGTACTCTTAAGTAGAGATCTATTTGCCTCCCCTCTGAACAGACAATTTCCACTATTTTGCAAAAGAGCCCCATGCCCCTTTGCCTAGAAGGTAGATGCCCTATTTTTCTTGGAAATGGATGTTTCTTTATACCTTCCCTCCCCTTCCCCTCATTCCAAAAGTCATTTTCAAGATAAAACTGGATACTGCCAAAATCTTGATGGTGACTTCCTGTTGGCCCAGAGAGTATTCTTTCAATCTTCTTCTGCATCTAGCCAAGGGCAGTCATCACAAGTTACCTCACAGGCTGGACCTACTCACACAAGACAAGGGGTCTTTCAGACAACCCACCTGTCCACTCTTCAGCTGAAATTGTGGGTGAAAGGGTTTTGATCCCCTCCAGACACTTTTTTCTGTGAATGTACTTCAGGTCCTGCAGGAGGCCAAGAAATGCACTACTTATCCAAATGGAAGAAATTGTTGTCTTTCTTATAACCTGGATCCACTTTCTGTGGATGTTCCTTTGTTTCTGTCTTATTTGTGTGAATTGCCAAATTGGGGGTTGGCACATTCCTCTGTTAAGGCCCACCTATCAGCTGTCTCTTCTTGTCTGCCTTTGATTCCCTCTTCCTAACCTCTAGATTTGTTGAGTCTGCTGCTTCAGCTTCCTTGCAGCATTGTCCTTGGAAGACTGTTCTTTTGGCCCTTACTTCTGCCAGATTGGTGTCTGAGCTGCCAGCCCTAATGTCTGTTGCTCCCTTTTTAGTTTTTTTAAAAGAACAGGGTCTCCCTTCATACTAATCCTTTTATGTCTAAGGTGATTAATTACTCTTCTCTTAATCAGTCTATTCGTTTGCCCACTTTTTTCCATTTCATACAGTCTGTTGGTGAGAAGGTTTTGCACACCTTGGATTTCCATAGAAAACTCAGATATTATTTGGAAAAGACTACAACGTTTCGTAAATCTGGACAGCTTTTTGTTACTTTTCAGCCAAAGTCTTTAGCTTTGGCTGTTTCCAAGCAAACCATTTCTTCTTGGATATCTAAAGTGATTTATTTCTTGTTGCTATTCTTTTCATAGGAAGAGCCTTCCTTCTGTTAAGGCTCATTCTACTAAGACTGTGGTTTCTTCTGGTGCTTTGGATACTAATTCTATTAAGGTAGCTTCCTGGACTTTTGTGCATACCTTCACCAAGCACTGTAACTTGGTTGTAAGTTCTAGGGCCAGAGCTGGTTTGCCACAGTCTTTCTCCATGGGCCTTCCTCCTCACTTTCTTCTTCCTGAGCTATTGTACTCTCCCTATTGTAAAGAATACTGCAACAGTGATATGGAAAGACATACCCCCGGATTCTCAAAATCTTGCACGGAGTGCAAGATCGGTGCAGGAGCTCAAGCAGGCAATATGTCTGCCATGCGATAAAGGAACAGCCTGCAGGGGCATGCACAAGCGCTCCTGCACTAATCCTGCATGGACTAAGCCCTGGTATGAAAATCACTCCATTTGCAGGAGAAATCTATGGAAATGAGGTGATTTTGCAATCCATGAAGCTTGCAACAGTCCATGCAAGACTAGTGCTATCTGCAGAAATGTACTTGGTTAGTAACTGAAAGCATTTCTGCAAAATCCAAAACGGAGCTCTGACAGCCCCAAATAAAGGCTGCATATCATGTAGTAAGCATGCCAATGGTCAAGTATAAGGCCATTGGCATTGCAAAAAAAATACAAATATCAACTTTTATTTTTTTTTTACCCAATCTCGGCTGTTTAAGTATAGGGCAGCGGCGTGCAAACAGGATCGGGGGGAAATAATAAAATAAACCTAAAATAAGCAGTCTAACTAAAATCACTTTTCTGCCATGCAAGTCAATGGCAGGAAGAAGGCAACCTGGCCAGTGTGAGACATGTACCTATGCATTAGCAGGCAATTCTATGCAAATGAGGGAATGGATAGTGAATCACAGTTTTCACCAGCATGAGTCAGGTCCCAACAGTGTAAGAGTAGGAATAGCTTAGTGCAAGCCTAAGAATTAGGTGACATCATGGGGGGGGGTGTCAGGCATATACTGTAAGCTGATTGGAGCCCTGTGGCTCGAGTTTGCTCCTAGCTTAGCACAGCTAAGCTGGGGGGGTGTCTAAATCTGCTTAGCACTCTTTACAAAGCCTAAGCGGGTGTGCTCCATGCACCAGGTTTTACAGGAAGAAAAAAAGAGGTTAAACCAGGAAATAGCAGCAGTGTGCACATTTGAGCACTCTGTGCAGCATGCACACAGGCTTAAACAGGAAGGCAATGTGAAGGGAAAACAGCAGCAGGAAGGTAATCAAGGAGAACTAGCTTAGCTGGTAGGTGAAATGTATCAGAATCAGCCAATTGCACAGGCAGCAGCCCAGCCCTGCCCAGAACACTACTATAAACTATATAAACACCTTCCCCTCTGTTTTTACCCCACACCCTACACCACTGGTGTAAACAAGCAGGGAACTTTAAATGCTCACTACAGCAAAATGATAGAGGCCGCAATAGCTATCATACAACAACTTGTGGAAGAGGCTGAGGGTGGTGAAGATATGAATGCTGTCACAGTGAGGAGACGGAGAAGAATGTACAGACCCAGGGTAGCCTACCAGGGGCTACATGAGCTGGAGATAGTGGAGTGCTATAGGGTGGACAGGGACCTCCTACAGCAAATTGTTGAGCTGCGCCGGCCACACCTCACACACAGAACTAACAGTGGTGAATCCATCCTAGTGGATACCAATGTATGTGTAGGCCTAAGAATGCTAGCTACAGGTACCTTCCAAAGGACAACTGGGGATATGATGGGGATCTCACAGGCATCATCATCCAGGGTACTCCACCAGTTCCTGGATGCCATGTCAGCACGTCAATGAGCACGTATATTTCCCCAACACCCGTGAGGCGTTGGCCAGGAATATGCAACTGTTCCAACAAATAGAATACCCTGAGGTAATGCGTGCTATAGACTGCATGCACATACACATCAAAGCACCACCCAGTGAGCGGGGTAAGGTCTACATCTATCACAAGGGCTTCCCCTCCATCAACTGCTATGTTGTGTGCGATGCCCAGGGCATAATAATGACTGTGTGTACTGGCTGCCCTGGAAGCTATCACGATTCCCACATCTGGCATCTGACGCAGCTGTACCAGAGATTTGCCAATGGGGACACCCCTCATGGTCACCTAGTGGGGGGTCTATATTAGATGAATGAAAGTTCATCTTAGCAAATGCTCACATGAGCGAAAATTGCGGAACTCGAAACCGAAATTGTGAGATTGCGGTACAGTGAAGATGGGAATATTTGTCCTTTCCTCACTGTAGTGCGATCTCAGAGTTGGAATATATATTTGGGGGGGTGTGGGGGGCGCAGCCCCCACAATTGCAGTTTTGAGTTCCTGGCTTTTCGCTCATGTGAGCGTTCGCTAAGATGAACTTTCATTCATCTAATATAGACCCTAGTGGGGGATGCTGGATACGCACTGGAGCTGTGGCTGATGACGCCCATCAGAAATGTGCACACACCTGAACAAGAACTCCATGAGGTACACTCAAAGACCAGAATTATAGTAAAGCATGTGTTTGGGATGCTCAAGTCATGGTTCCGGTGCCTGGACACATCCAGTGGAGCCTTGCAGTACTCACCAGCTACATGTACCCAAATTGTCCTTCTATCTGCCATGCTACACAATATGATCCTGTGGAAACAGCTGCAGCAGGAACAGCACGGGGCAGGGTCACACAGCCCCCCCCCCACCATTGCTAAGGCCTGCACAGGCACAGAGTGACTTGGATGAGGAACAACCTGAGCCTGTCCCAGTAGGCAGAAGGAGACATGCCCAACATGCCTTGGCCTTGGCAAAGAGGCAGCGCATAGTACATACACTGACACAGGAGGGACTCAGGGAATAATACCTCTCTCTAACTCTCACGTACAGTAAAAGGGATGCCAAACATTACACTACCTGTGCCTAACCATGTGTAGGGAGTGTACTATGTGCATCCGACATAGGCAGCCCTGCAGCACTACCCTCAGTATTGGGACACCCACAAGGTAAGTGACTCACACATGCCAGTCAGGAGGGTCACATACCAACAACTGTCACAGCCAGCAAGACAGATACAAACACAAACAAAGGCTGTGCTAGGGCCTCTGAATGAGGCCTATGGGTAACCCCCCACAGGCCTACACAGACAGACTACAGCAGGTTAGGCAGTGGGATGTCAGCTCCGAAGGGTAGGAAGTCAGAAACTAATATGTAGGTAATTAAAAGCTAAGATCTGTAGTACACTGGTATGCCTCCTGTCAGCACGATAGGTAAGACTACAGACTGAAATGGAGTACCCAACATACCAGTACAGTTCTAGCAAATGTGTACAAGTGTCAAGCTTGCCTCCCCCATCCGACGTAAAACTGTAGTCACAGTCAGGTGTGCCCCCTCAATCCTGTGTAGAAACGTAGAAAAAGCCAGGTGTGCCCCCATCCTACATAGAAATATAGTAACAGTCAGGTGTGCCCCCCACAATCCTGTGTAGAAATGTAGAAATAGGTGTGCCCCCCATCCTACGTAGAAATATAGTAACAGTCAGCTGTGCCCCCCCACAATCCTGTGAAGAACTGTAGAAATAGGTGTGCCCCCCATCCTACATAGAAATATAGTAACAGTCAGGTGCCCCCCCACAATCCTATGTAGAAATGTAGAAATAGGTGTGTCCCCCCATCCTATGCAGAAATGTAGTAACAATCCATGCCAAATGATCGACCAATACCCTGCAGAGACAGCATGCTACTTGTAGGTGTACAATACAAAGGTCAGCACTGCAGTACAAACTACCTGGACTTGATCCACACATTCAATACAGACTGCCATACTGGGCATGCCCACACACTTATAAAAATGAAGGCAATGTCAGTCAACAACATACTGAAAGGTTATACTGGGCATGCTCACACACTTGAACACATGAAGGCCATGTCTGCAAACATCAGTGGACCAGACATATCTGGCAGCCACAAGTGTTAGTGCAGACACTCCTCAGTATGCACCACTCATGCTTTGCACACACAGTGGATAGGAATACAGGCATATATGTAAGGACAACACACTATAATAAGCCAAAGGTAGACATACATAGATGTGTGGAAGAGGGTGACTGTGGCAAGGAGCTATTCAGGCCTGTCCAACCCAGCACACAGCCAAAGGGTCACAACCGCATGAAGGTCAGATGTAATTCACTGCAGATACTAGCCACTGGTATCTGTCAGCATTACACAGTATGTGGTGCACGTGCCAGCTGTGCAACATGACTGTTCAAGGAAGTAGTCATCTGGCAGTTGTATACATGTACCTGTGAAATATAACCCAGGTTGTGCCCGCATGTGGCGTGTCAATCCCTAGATGAATTGGTTGTGGCCCATGCACACACACTGCCCTCCTGGGTCTACTTCACATTGTCGACGACCGACGATATCGAAGCTGATATTGTCAGCACCAGATTAGCGAAAGCAAAACACATTGAACATTTAAATGGAAATCTCTGTAAGGGGAGATTTCCATTTAGTTATATATAGTGCGGTCTCGGAGTTGGTATATTTAAGTAGGGGAGTGTGGTGGCGCAGCCCCCCCCAATATGGGGGGTGCAGGGGGGCTTGCCCCCCTGTTTGCAAAGTTAAGTTTTTATTTATTTTTGTTTTTAGGCATTTTTTTTATCTTTCGATGTTTCAGAATTCGATGATATGGTGTCGACCATATCAGATTCAATATTCTGAAACTTCGATATGGTAATATAGATGCGCCCTCCCCATAGCCCCACTATGACAAGCCTGCTGAGGTCATCCACTGTGAAATACACCTTTGGGAGAGTTGTATCCCAGTAATCTCTTTGGCATGTTCCATAACTGCATACTGCTGTAGTGTTAGAAACTAGTTAGGTAGGAGTTCTAACCCCAGCCTTGGCAACTATGTGTGTATTTGTCTTGTGTCGAGAGCAATGCTTTTTAGGGTAGTCACACCCCCTACAATTTATATGCACACCTTTGGCAAGGCTGCTGATGTCATCCATCTAGAAATACACCTCTGGGAAGGGTATAGCCTAGTACTCTCTGTAGCACATCATGTAGCTGTGTACTGCTGTAGTGTGCTAAAGTAGTTAGGTAGGAGTTCTAATCCCAGCTGTGGCAACTGTGTGTGTGTGTCTGTCCATCTCTGTCTGTGTAGAGAGCAATGCTTTTTAGGGTAGTCACACCCCCTACAATTTATATGCACACATTAGGCAAGGCTGCTGATGTCATCCACCTAGAAATGCACCTCTGGGAAAGTTGTAGCCCAGTAATCTCCATAGCGCGTGCTATAACTGTGTACTGCTGTAGTGTGATAGAATAGTTAGGTAGGAGTTTAAACCCCAGCCTTGGCAATTGTATGTCTGACTCTGTGTAGAAAGCAATGCTTTTTAGGGTAGTCACACCCGCTGATGTCATCCACCTAGAAATACACCTCTGGGGAGGTGTTAGCCCAGTAATCTCCATAGTGCATGCCATAACTGCATACTGCTGTAGTGTGATAAATTAGTTAGATAGGTGTTCTAATCCCACACTTGGCAAGTGCGTGTGTGTCTGTCTGACCCTGTCTGTGTAGAGGGCAATGCTTTTTAGGGTAGTCACACTTCATACAATTCATATGCTATACTTTGGCAAGACTGCTGATGTCATCCACCTAGAAATACACCTCTGGGAAGGATGTAGCCCAGTAATCTCTGTAGTGCGCGACATAACTGTGTACTGCTGTAGTGTGATATAGACCTCTGTTGGGGTTCTGTACCCACACATGTTGGTTGTGTATGTTTTGTGTATGTTTCAATGTCTGTGTAGGGAGCAATACATTTTAGGCTAGTCACACTCAGTGCATGTCAAATGCCCTACTTTGGCAATCCTGCCAATGTCTTTCATAGTGAAATACACCTTTGGGTACGGAGTTCTCCATTAATTCCAGTGGTGCATCCTATAACAGTTCTATGCTGTAGTGTGATATAGACCTCTGTTAGGGGTTCTATACCTACACATGTCAGTTGTGAATGTTTTGTGTGTGTTTCAATGTTTGTGTAGGGAGCAATGCATTTTAGGTTAGTCACACTCAGTACATTTCAAATGCCCTACTTTGGCAATCCTGCTGATGTCAGCCAATGTGATATACACCTTTGGGGAAGGAGTACTCTAGTAATCTCCATGGCATGTATTATAACTGCATAGTGCTGTACTGTAATAAACTAGTTAGGTAGGGGTTCTACTCTCAGACATGACGGGTGTGTGTAACTTATAACTTGTGTGGAGGTGGGTGTGAGTGTGTGACACCTAGGCCCAATGTGGAGCAGGTTTTGCAAATTTCTTATATGGTGGCTCTAGTATATATCACAATGTCCACTGTACAGGGATAACAGATGTTAAATAGCCGAGAGGCTGGGGTGCAAATACATACCCATACATGTGAGATCTAGGCCAGGCAATCACAGTTAGCAACCTCAGTATTACCAGAGCACACTCTCAACCCATGTCTCATACACACACACACATGACGAGGCAACAGCCAATATGTGTGTAGTACACTGCATAGTGGTGGCTGTTAGCAACTATGGAGTGAATGCAGTGGCATACAAAGGGCATGGCACCCTGTCACTCTGTCCAATAGGCACATACATGCAGACAGTGCACCTTCCCCATGTTCCCCACTGGACACCTGCAACACCTGTGGTGCCATCACATGTGACCCACAAAGGACATACCATACCTGAAAACATGCCCTGTATGGACAGATGCCACTGACACCAGGTAATGTCATTAGCATGCTATCAATGTAGGTGCAGGGGTAACCTGCTGTCCATTACCAGTTCCTGTCACAGGTGGCCAAGGCTGGCACATCTGATGATAATCTGTGTACACAACATGGGCCCGACACCCCAAGTACAGTTCCACATGTCGCTGTACATGCATATGGGAGGTGTGCACATCCCAGACACTGTCCATGTTATGGACTAAGGAATGCATACATGGCAAGTGATGCACAACATTGGCCACACGCAGTAGTCACCCAGGTGACTGGATGGTGGATGCAATACCCACCTGTGTGGGCAAAGGCAAAAACCACAGCCCTGAGCCACAGTGCAGACCATTGTCATGTGGCCTGATGCCAAGGTATACCCAATCACCTAGCCTTGTATAGCCATCTGGCACAGTCGACCACCACATACCCATGCAGAAATGCACCCATGCATGTCAGTGCTGCCACCCTGTGTGTTTGTGTGTGTGTGTTGTATGATGTGTATGATCACATCCACACTCACTACAACCCCCAGTGGCATACTGAAGCATGCTGTCTGATGCTAGACACCTCCCCATATCTTTTGCCCATATAACCTGCCTATGACCCATGTAGTGCATGTAATACCTGCACAGTAATGTGTTGTGGCAATCTCACTAGTGATGAGCTGTATCCCTGGCCCTGGCAATTGTGTCAATGTGTGTGCATCCCTGTGAGAGTGTGGCTGTATTGACACTGGCACCTGTTCATGTGGACAGGCACATGTACTTCACCTACCGTATAGCTACCATATCCCTGTTCCAGATGTCACTCACCATCACATATATGTTCTGAGGATTCCATGACAGGTAACCTATATGGCACATCCAATAACTGCATAGGACTGTGATAGCACTACATAGTCGTCAGGGGTTTGATACCAGGTGCTGGTAGGTCTGTGACACAAACATGCTTAGGTTTTACTCTCCCACCCCTCCCTGACTTGTCAATGCCTCTGTCTGCCTCTCTCACTCCCTCACTGGTGGATGTGGTGACCTACACCTGCTTTTCTTAGGCAGTAGCATATGCATTTTAAGTGATGCTCATGATCAGCTGATGACCTCTGCATGAATTGCAGCCCTCCCCTAGCTGATTGTATGTGGAAGAGCTGTGGTAACATTCCCATAGCCAATTACATGGAAACACACTCCAATATCTAGGAACATCATGTTGGTGTTGGCCCTTTTCATTCACTGTGAGCAGGAACTAGATCTGTTGTTTGGCAAACATCATCTCAGATGGATTGGGGATCTGCCTCATACAACATATACTGTGGAAACAGGGCAATACATAGGAGGGAGATGTGCCTGACCTGACAACAGACTGTAAGTGCTGCTATACTACATTTGGAGTAATGTTGGTTTAACAGTGTGTGTGTGGATATGGCTGTCCTACACATTTTAATACCTGCCATGTCAGTTCTATGTGTATGAGGAATCCTCAGCTGTAGGGTCATCTGTAGACTGGGCAGTGTGTTGTGCCTTTAGTTTCATGTGTTTACCCACACAACATCTATCTGTGAACTGCAGAAGGTAGTGTGAGGAATGCGGTCTGTAGATGGAGAAAGCCGGGACAGTTACTGACCTCATATCCCTCACAGGACATATGTTGCAACAAACCCTGTTACAACAGTAAATGGATTAGGTTATCACAGCAACATGTCAATATTGGCCCTGTGTATGTGCTTCCAGCCACAACTCTGTCAGCCTTTGTACATGTGTCATGCATTAAGAGGTGCATATGTACTGTACACCATCATTAGTGTCATTATATCTGATAAGCTAGTGAGATATCAGACTGCTACACATTATGTACATTAGGGGTTATATTTGATGACATGACCTGGACATTCTGTGGTTGTTTGTGCAGTACTAAGGTCTGTGTACTTATGGTGAATGCCGACAGTGTGTGTATTGTTAATATGTACCTTGGCCTGTGTACAGACTGTGGTAGATGTCATCATCCTAGGTCTTGTCCTATCTGATGTTACACGCTGCTCCACTGTATGTTACCATATTGGCTGACATGTTTGTAGGGCCATACTTACACATGTCCCATACCACAGATGGGCATCAGACCACACTGTGTAGTGGCACAGTATATGTAGGGTTAATGTTTGAGTGGCTCATATGAGGATGGTGTTGAACAGATAGTCCATATACTGTCATATTATGCTAGCTTGCCATATGTGGCTGTGCCTGTGTTCACATTGGTTGCGGTTATGCACTTTCACACAGGTGTATCTTAACCTGTGCTGTGACATGCCTGTAGGGCCTGATATATTTGCAGGTACATGTGCATTCCCCCATAAGAAATGTAGGTCAGTGTTGAGTCAGTCTGCCTGTAGCCTGCACAGTGCTTTGTTACATGCCTAGCAGCTTAGTGTATTACCCAGTGAGGTGTCATGTCCAGATACTTTCCAGATGTACTGCTGCCGGGCCTCCCTTAACAGTCGTATATGTCAGAGCAGTGAGATGCTGTACAGATGTATGTCAATATCTTGTAGGCAGTATGTGGCAATGGCACCTCTGTACCAGCAATTGTTATAAGTCAGGACAGACAGAGGTGTGTGAATGCATAACCTATGGGGGTGAATGTATACCAGTCATTGTGTTATAACCACCTACATGGCTGTTAACATCCATATTGTCAGGCTTGGTCCACATGTTTTGCACTAAGGGGGTCTTTGTATACCTCTGGACTGTACAGAGTGTGTCAGAATGTCCACATCTATTGGCCAATATCTCTGCTGTAGTCCACAGGAGCATTACGTGCTTGCTGAGGTACTGTACTGTGATGTCCTTAGAATGTCTGTCAGTAGCCAATGGTGCACATGAGGAAATCAGATGTGACCTCCCACACACCATGTCTGTGAAGACAATCCCTATTATAGTAGAAATAGTCTGCTAATATACCTGTTATACATGTCTCACATCACCTTGCACTACAAAGGTGGGACTATAGGGGCTGAGGTAGGGCTACACCCCATGTTCAGGACATATGGTGAATATATATGTACATATGATTATCCAGATATCTATATAGATAATTACACATGTACATATCAACATATATAGATGGGTGTGTATATGTACATAGATAAGCATATACACACCCAGATATATACATATATAAAGCAGTATATCTCTACACATATACAAATAGAGATACATATGCACATATCCGTATACCAGGCTGCCATGCCTGCCAGCAATCCACTGCTATTTTATCACCCACACATACAGTGGGGCTGGGGCCATATATGTGTGGGCTTCACCTACAGAATATATGTGTGCCCATTTGCACTCCAGAGGCCAGTGTATGTAACAGTGGTATATGGCCCTCTATTATTGAGTCTAGGGGGATGCACCATCCATAACCTAGGCTGTTGCAACATGTGGGGGTATCAGTGGTAAGCTGCCTTAAGGTATCTGGATGTACAGTACCATATATGTCATCTGTCTTGACATTACTTACATAAAGTGGGTTATTGCAGGCCTACTGCCTCCTGCCATACAGACTGTTCTGTTTGCCAGTGTGCCTGTGATGGTGTCAGTTATGCCTTGTTATATAACAGTTACATCCCATTTGGTCAACTGAAGTCTTTAGCATCTAGTGATTCTGTACAGTGTAGATAGAGGCTGCTGCACTATACACCTGCATCACCTACTGTTGATTGTGTGGTATCCTGTGGCCCAGTCTGTCTTTACTAATGTACAATTTGAAGGGCTTGGCCTGGACAGCAACAGTTGTGGACCTTTCCAGACTACTGTATTAGTACAATTGTTTCACAGTTGCATTACTCTGTTGATATGGATGTCAGTGTCTGAACAGCTATATGACATGGCATATAAATCTGTAATAGTACACTAATAAAGGTATTCCATTTCTGCAAATCTGTGTGTGGTTGTTTATCCTATGACCTCTCTGTGGGTTTATGTTGCAGGCAGTGAATGTCATTTGTATGGGTGGCTCATCCAGTGTCCAGTTGTTAGGGTGTTAACTGTAGGCATAGTGGCTGTACCATATTGTGTGTGCCTACTACATAAGTATCTTACTGTACATATCTCTGCGTGTGTATGTGTAGTCACATGTATATCTATCTATATACATATATATATATATATATATATATATATATATATATATCTGTATCTGCATATATGTGTCTGTGTATATGTATCCTCGGGATGTTGATAGCTTCCACATTTTACATTTCCTATGTGAGCCAGATTGTGCTGCATGATATGTTATCAATACCAGCCTGACATCATACAGGTTGGATGTAGTACTGTTAACATCATGTGCCCATGTCGTGTCAGGTCCTGATTATGGGATCTGCGACACTTGGTAGTGTATTGCAGGGTGGACATGTTTGGTTGTGGGGAGGTTATGCCAATTCGTATAAGATGTATATTGTTTGGGGCCTCTCAACACCATTAATGGTGCATGTGGACATATATGTTTCTGTTAATCTACCATTGCTATCTACAGATGTATGGCCATATATACCTATATAGGTATATATATATATATTTGATTACATATATATATATCACTATGTCTGTATATACCTACAGAGATATATATCTGTGTACATATATGTAACTTGCAGTGTATATGTCAACATATTTACATGTGTATATATATATATATATATATATCTACATATATAGATATGTTGTATCTGTTTAGATATTGATATATGTACACACAGACATACATCTACATGTTGGTATATGTTCCCCATACTGTTGCATGACTGGGCTGGATGATGTAATGGTGAAAACATCAGATTTATGTATATCTGGCATGGCTTAGTGGTAAATTACTTTGTCTATGGTGTGCAGGGTCCTGGGTTTGAGCCTTGCTGAGGCTGTTTATTTTGTTGCTGGGCAGAACACGTATTGTTGGATACAGAGTGATTAAGGCACTTTAAAGCAGTTGTAAGCGGGTTTGCACCAGTTTGTGCGGAGCTAAAGACTGCTAACTTCTGGTTACAGATTCTTACACTCAGTTAGCTTCTAAATCACATAACGTGTGTAGGCATTGCTTACCCCCGAGCAAACAGGCTTAAACCCACTTACTGCTGCTTAAAAGTGCTTACTCCTGCTTACCCCATGCTAATTTCTTTAAAAGAAAAGAAAAAGGGGTTGATAGGAAAGTGGTGAAAAAAAGGGGCACAAAGAGGGAAAGACAGTAGGGAAAATAGCCAGTGATGAGCAGGAAATGTGTAGGGAAGGTCCATAGCTGCCCATTTCTTCTACAGCAACAGCTGTGCATATACACTGAATTTGGAGGTAGATTTGGACACTCAAATCCCTGGGTGGGGGTGAGGACAACAGTAATTCGTTGTGTTGCCAATTAGACCAGATTACATGTGTCCAGTGGACACGTGCAAAATGGACAGCTATGTATGAGGCGAGAATTTTTTTGTGAGAACAAATTGCCCTTTTTTTTCAGGTGAGAGTAGGATGTTGGGAAGGGGTAGTAGATATATTTGGGGAGGTAGGTTGAGTAGGTTAACAGACAAGACATATACAGGGGCAGTATATGACATGTGTGGGGTAAACACCTTGGACGGGGAGGGGTGTTTGGAAGTCGCAAGCCCATGAGCCCCAAATGGAAACAGTGGGACTGAGGTCCCCACCCATGGGCAGTCACCATTGCACCTTCACAGCCCCAAAGGTGGCTGTGCTGGGGGCTGGGTAGGAGGGGCAGGCTCACCCTCTAATTGCACCACGCAGCCCTCAAGCTGGTGTAGCTTGTCTTGAATCTCCTTGTCAAGCTCGCTACACACCACGGCCCGGACCTGATGGCAGGTGACAGGTACCTCTCTGCCCCCTCTCCCAGGGGGTCCGAGCCCCATTCCCTGCGGCGGTTCCACCCGGTGGTACAGTCCCAATGGAGGAGGAGGTCCCATACTGGACCCCAGATGTGCTGGTGCCCGGTGCCATGGCCAGCTGAGGTGAGACAGGTGGGTCTGCTGGGACCGGCCTTCCCATATGAGCTGTGGTGTTGTAGTTTTAAGAAAGATATCAGTTAGTAATAGTCAACAGCATTCTGGATTAGTTAGAACAGCATGCATAGGTATTCCCATTAACCCAAGACATCAGATTTACAACATTTGCAGAGCGAGCAGAACACATGCATATATAGGACAACAGTGGCCATTACAACAGCATGCAGGTTTCATTGATGGCAAAAGTTATCTCTCAGATAGATCCCAAGCTGTGAAATGGCATACAGGTATCTCTAACTTCTTACCTACCCCTACCGGAGTCCCTCAGGGTTCTATTCTCGGACCTCTGCTCTTTAATGTCTTCATCAATGATTTTCACTCTGCAATTCCTCATTCTCAAATTGTACAATATGCAGACAATTCCACTTTAATCTGCTCAGCCTCTAGCCTTCCCGAGCTCCAAGCCAAAACCCAATTGGCCTTCACAACCACTAAGAATTGGATGCTTCAAAACCATCTCTCCCTTAATGCCAATAAATCCCATATTATTCTCTTCTCCCCCACAAAAGTTCTGCCTCTTGATAAGCCATCCTTCAAGATCTCCAGCCTCTCCCAGTCCCCAATAGAAGTTGTTAGTTGTGCAATATTACTCGGAGTTACCATTGATGAACAGCTGAAATTTAATACTCATATTCAACTAAACATAAAAGAGCCCATCAGAAGCTCAGTATGCTTTACAGAAACGCTAACTTTCTATCTTTAGCTACAAGACAAACACTCGCCACTACCTACCTTCTCCCTTCTCTATTGTATGGTGCTCCTCTTCTAACCAACCTCACAACTTCTATCTCCTCAAAACTCGAAAGTTGCTACTACAAAAATCGCCAAATTTGCTACTAACTCTTCTCATTCTGCACACCATTGCATCTCCCTCCATAGTCTTCAATGGCTAGAACTCCCTAATCATCTTGAATACCTCCAACTTACTACTGCACATAAACTAATTTTTAAACCCACTGCTTGCCGTTCACTATCTAATATCTTGCCCTTCTACACTCCTCTCAGGCCCCTAAGATCAGGCCACCAAAATCTTCTCTCAGTATATAAACCTAAACGACCACCTGGCCACCTCCTACTTTCTTATACTATAGCAAAAAAATGGAACTTGCTTCCTCCCCTACTAAGAGTCACTACAAGCTATGAGCAATTCAAATCTCTTCTCCATTCTCACCTCTCCCAAAACTGGAAATGTAATTGTATACTTCCTACCTAGATCCCATTACATCCCAGTCCCAATTTTCTCCCTCTTGTTCCTCTTCTTCCAACTCTGTCCTCAGCTCCCCACCCTCTACTTCTTTATCTCCTTTCTCCCCTGCTTAAACTCTGTATATATTCCTTTTACATCCTCTCCTCCCCACTGTCTACATGCCTATTCTCACAAACGTATCTTTTACCTTTTTCATAAGATGTACTTTTCTACTCAAACATAAAATGAATCCTCGTCTAACTGTTCTTTTTATCTTCCTCCTGGCATCTCTTCTCCTTTAAATTCTTTGCACCTCCTTTTTCCTACACTTCTCCTCTGATTTACTTCTTTTGCATTTCATATCTTTGTATAATTTATTTTTTTTTCTAACTCTTCCATGCTAACAATACAATTGTATAAAGATGTTATTTTTTGTATGTAAATTGTTAAATGTGCTATATTTTTGGAATACAGAGCCTTAAGTGTATAATTTATTTGTAATATGGAGATTTTCTCCCCGGGCCTCCACTGAAAATGCCTTTCGGGCCCAGTGGACTTCCCCGGTTATCAAACTGGAAATAAATAAATAAACAGTCCACCAGTATGGGAGTATTTTAACATGGCACATGCATAGAACCAAATGTGAATATTTATAAACCAAAAGGACATACGTCCCAACAAAAGTTGGGAGTGTACACATACCCATTGAGATGTGTAATTAGGTTATTGTAGCACATGTGGTGGGGGTGAGAGAGAGAGAGGTCAATTAACTGATCTATCCCTGTAGTTTCACAACTTTCTTAGTCACTGCAGTGATCAGTCCCCTACATGCATTATTACACTACCCAATGTCCTTATTTTGTACAATGGTATGTTTGTAGATTAGTATCTACGTGGACTGTGTCTTACATATAGTCTGCACCTCTTACCTATTATAGCTGTGGAGAAAATCTTTGTTAACACTACCTGACAGATTCCACACATACTCCCGGATTCCATGCATGTAGACAAGTATATGAGTGAACTGTGTTGTAACTAAAATCTACACCTTTTACCTGTTGTAGCTGTGGAGAAAATCTTTGTTAACACTACCTGACAAATAGGTTCATAGGTAGGTATTAGGCTATCTGCCCGAGGACATTTTTAACCATAACCAGAGTGTGTCAGCTTTTACAGCCCCATTGATTAATTAACTGAGCCTCTGTCAAGCAGAGCCAATGAAGTGATCCCAGGGGTGTATTTTCTGTTACCCATCCACTCCTCAAGGCTTCTCTTGAAGAGTGTTAGTGAGGGGCTCTGGCTAATGTAGTTAGGAATTTTGTTCCAAAGCATGGGGAGTCTCTGTGACAGGAATCTATCCCTCCAGTATGTTCTATTTATTGTTGTGGCAAGGTTTAGCTCACTAGAGCGCGTGGCTCGCAGTGACTTGGATTTCTTTAGGTGGAGCATGTCCACCTATTCTGAGTTGGACACGGCTTTGTAAGTCAGGCAGAGATCACCTCTGAGTAAGCGATATGCCACTGAGTACAGCTGGGGGTTTTCAGTCGGCCTGCATAGGACATATGTTTGAGGCCAGTAATACTCTTGGTGAGGTGCTTTTGTGGTCTTTCCAGCTGTTGGAAGTGTCTTGTGAGGTACATCCCAAATGGGGCATTGTACTCTATGATGGGTCTGATTTGTGATGAGTAGAGGGGCACTATAATCTCTTTATTTCTAGATGCGAACCCCTTAGTAATTATATGGGAGACACAGAAGGATTTCCTAACTACTTTGGCAGTATGATTGTCAAAGGAGAGATTACTATCTACTTGGGTCCCCAGATCTCTTATTACCTCTTCTGTATTAAGGGAGCTGCCACCTATGTGGTAATTCGTGGGTGTTTTGTTTTTCCCAAATGGGATGACTATGCATTTTTTGGCATTTAGTTTGAGGCCATGACTTTGACACCAGGTGTCTGTCTCAGTAAGGCCTTTTTGAAGGATGTCCGTGTCAGCCAGAGAGTCAATTATGGCTCCCAGTTTGCAGTCATCGGCGAACTTGGTTAGCCATAGTCCTCCTGTGTTTGCCTGTACTTCTGAGAAATATATGCCGAACAGTAGGGGTCCCAGAACCAAGCCTTGTGGGACACCACTTGTGACTGGTTTAGAGTCCGACCTGGAGCTCCCAGATTACATGTTGATGTTATACACATACCTAACAATCCGTGCACACAGTCTGGTCAAGGCTTGACAGGATGCAGGTGTTAATGTGACATATTTTGGAATCGCTGTCATACACTTTGGGTGAGATGCTACAATGACAAGTTTGTTTTCATATACATTCTCTGACTATGTTCAGGTCTGACTGTCAGTTATATGTCAGTATAAGCTGCCTACATTTCTTGGATCATCACACTGATTTGTCAGGGGAACAGGTTCCCGGGCAGCAGATTTGGGCCCATTATCTGGACATTCTGGACAGATCAGAACAGTTGAGGGGTATGATTATGCATACAGCATACTACCTGAGCATTCTGCCACAGTCTGGACTGTTGATGGTTATGATTATACTTACAGCTTACTATATGAACATTCTAGCAAATGTACAGTTGTTGGGTCTGATTATGCATACAGCTTTCTATCTGAACATTCTCACAAACTCTGTACAGTTGTGGGGTATGATTATGCATGCAACTTACTACCACTCCTGGGATTCAAACCCCTGCTGTGCATGGTAAAAATATTACAGTTGACATCACAGTACACTGTGCTATCAAGGAATTGGTGTGAAGCATTCCAATGTTTTCTGTCTAAGTCTCCCTCAGTTATACAATATGACTGACCTATTGGGACTTCCAACATTGTTATACTGAACTTGCTACACATTATATCTGCATTCAACAGTGTGGGTAACACTGCTTATTACAACAGTACTATTTATAGAATGCAACACTATAACATATGAAAGCAGAATGTACACAAGCACTCCAGGGGTTATACTTTTATTCACAAGATATTGCATCTTTATTTCCACACAACCTATATGACAGTCTTCCTGCCATATTGTCTAGTTTATTCAGCACATCCCATACACAATACATTTTTCTACTGGTACAACACTTTCTAGAACTGTTATATTTATTTCTTATGACAGTACATGCAAGATTATTACTAACCTGCCTCGCAATGCAGCCTTTGCAACCTAGCAGCATGGGCTTGCTGGTTCGCAGCCCACTCATCTGCAGCTATCAGAGAAATACAGTGATATTTAGCCATTACCTATCCATAGTATACACAAGCTAGGCAATCATTATCTATGTAGTAGAATGGGTACTTAGTGCTGGGGCATTGGCCATCTCCCTTGATTCTTGGACCCACTGCTCCAAGAGATCCCCCCTCTGCCACTTCAAGTCAGCATGGTGATGCCTGACCTGCTTACCAGTTTGGGGAATACCAGTGGCACTGGTGAGGACATGGGTGAGACTGTCCCAGGCCTCCA
The DNA here is from genome assembly GCF_019279795.1 of Protopterus annectens. NCBI lineage: Eukaryota > Metazoa > Chordata > Ceratodontiformes > Protopteridae > Protopterus > Protopterus annectens. The sequence continues at coordinate 874,817,621 of NC_056725.1, read as the reverse complement.
CTTTATACTGAGAGCTCTGGTACTGGCCTTGCAGTAGTCTCTGCTCATGGTGTTTTACCAGGAGTCATACCATGAATCTGGACTCCTGGGTGCCCAAGTGCTTCACTCTAAATTGAGTGCCTTCCCCAACTCCAGCCATTCTGCCTAGAGTAGGGAGCTGAAACCAGTTATGGGAAGTATTTCCACCTGTGGGGTTTAAATACGCCCGATTTCCCACACTTTGCCATGATTGGACAACTTTTGAAAAGGCTAAGCTATGGGCACACCTGCTTACCCACTGTTGGCATTGCTTAAAGGGGTATACCACTGGGCAGATTGAGTTAGCCAGCCTACACATTGCTTACACCATGTAAGCTGAGCCGTGCAATTCTTAGCATTGCTTAATATTTAATTAGCATTATATTTTCCTTTTGGCATTGGTTTATTATTTGTTACATGTTATATCTGTGATTCATGTGTATGTACATTGTATGGGGGCCTGGGGACTTCAACACTTTATTACAATAATACCTCACATCTGGGCTTACTACAGTACTCCAAGTTCACATATTTATGTTATGTAGCAGGTTATACAACATCACACTGTACATAGATTCCTTTCACATGTTCAGTTTGATTTTCCTATGGTGAGAATTTGTTTGTTGAAACCTCAATCGAATGTACTGCTATGATGGCTTAGTGGTTAACTACTGTGACTGTAGTGTACAGGGTCTTGAGTTTGAGCCTTGCAGAAGCTGTTTATTTTGTTGCTGAGCAGAACACAGGCCATTGGATACAGAGTGATTAAGGCACTTTAAAGAAGTTGTAAACAGTCGTGCGTGGGTTTGCACGGTGGTAACCACTGCTAAATTCCGGTTACAGTTTCTTATACTCAGTTAGCTTCCACATTGCTTAATCTGTGTAGGCAGTGCTTACCCCCATGCAAACACACTTAAACATGCTTACTAATGCTTACATATGCTTACTACTGCTTATTTGTGCTTAAACCTGCTTACTAGTGCCTTATTCATTATGACACTGATACTTCACATGTACATTTCTTGCAGTACTCCAGTTCATAAATATGTGTTTAGTGGGTTTTGCAACAAAAATATTGGTTATAACATGCTTTGCCATGTAAAATAGATTGTGCTGTAGTGGAACTCAAACGGGGAATGCCTGCTCATTAGGCGAATGCTCTTCCCACTACACTATTGCTGTGCTGCTTTATTTGCATATATCTTCCTTGTTATCCTCTTCAGCCTTTTAAGCTGCTTTAACAGTGGCTAAGCGATGGGCACACCCGCGCACCTATGGTTAGCTGTACTTGGATTTTTTAAAAAAAAATAAATGCAAGGGTTTCTTCATTTCATTTTTATATACTGTTGAGGCTGTACACATGGGGGACTGTTGGTGGGGATATGCGGACACCTATGAGCGGTCTCGCTCATTTCTTACCACTTTCTGCTGTTTTACATTGCAGGGGCATGTTTATTCTGGGAGCTCTGCTGTCAGACACACCCCCTGCACTTGTATACATTACGTGTAAGCCTAGGAGCTCGGGCAGCGCACCTTATTAATATGCATGGCACGCTGCCATCCTGTTCCTAAACGGGCACTTCCGTGCAGGACTAAGCTAGTCCTGCACAGAAGTTTAGTAAATCCAGGGGATGTTACAGTTGTGTAAAATCTTACCATAACCGTAGATGTCCTTCTCTTCACTACTTGAGTATTTTCTCCCTCCTTCTCTCTTCCTTCTGGTTATTTTCCTTTTGGATGTGATTTGTATCTACTAGTATCCTTGGGCTTTCATTCCTACTGGGGCTTTTCTATTCTGAGGATGGTACATCTGGACGTCACCTTTATGCCCTACATGTGCACAGGGAGCATACATGTGAAATACAGCATACCCATTACAACCTAAAGGCTTTCTTATAATGGCCAGTCATCAAGCTACCCTTGGCAGGGAATCCATATTGTAAAGAATACAACAGTGAAAAGAAGAACATGTTGCTGTCTTTTTAACTAAGGAGAAAATGTATTTATTCAGCCCTTGGTTTTTCAGCCACAGTGTAGCCTTCCTTCTGGTGAAGAGAAGAAAAACACTGAGATAAAAATGGAGAGAGAGAGAGAGAAGGGAAGAGAGATATGAGAGGCAAATGGAACATGGCAGACATGCCCCCAAGTTCATCAAAATGCAGGCTTTTCACACAGTATTTCCATAGACATCCAACATGCACATGGATTTGGTGTTAGTCTCAGTTTCTCCTACGTCTTTCCTTTAGTCGCTCATGATCCTTCTGACATTCCCAGAAATATATTAACCATTCTCTCAGCTTTATAGTCCCTGGTTTACAGATACATAAACCAACAGTATATTAGTAGAAGAGTGATCTATCAATCATATTGATAATCTGATCTGTTAAACAAAGGGAGGTCACTGGCATTGCGCAAACTTACAAATAAGTAAATTAAGTAAATAGTGGCTAAGTATGAACCATTGACTGCAGAATATCTTCAACATGAAGATTTTTACCCCTCAATGTGGATTTCCTCAAGACAGGATTTAAAATATTGAATCACTGTGTATACGCCCACACACGTACAGTGTCTGTTACTGCATTTCACTTGTAATCACTTAAATGAAAAAATGAAATAATGCAGTTAAAGAAAGTACTCTTCATTTCTACATATTGTCATGCTTTTTAAACAAGATTTTAATGTTTAGGGGTTGATTTCCATGAAGTTTGCAGAAAATATTTACGGACAGCACAGCGAAGGAAGACTTCAGCACACCTGCTGTGGAAGCAATTTCAGAAATCACACTAAAGACACACTGATTACTTAGCTATCCATTGTGAGATAATCCTGAATTCTGCTGACCTGTCTGATTCCAAAACATGTTGTGCACACCCAACACAACTTAAATGTGAGAAACTACCACATCTACTCTGTTTCTGAAATCCTCAGCATATGCTTTATGGACCTCAAGGAACAAAAGCTACTACAACAGATTTTGCTGAATTCCGTAAAAAAAAAAAAAAAAAAAACATTAACATAAAACCTGCAGTTAATGAACTGCAGCAGGCTGCAGTGATACAAGCCATAAATGAGGATGTGGCTGTGTGCCCTAGAAGGCCACCAATTAGAGTCAGAGCAAGGCTGCAACTAAACCAGTTGTCAGAGCAGCAAGTAATTGATAGGTATAGGCTAGATAGACAATTGGTGCATTCTGTTTACATGTGTGCCCCATACATGCCTGTGCAGACCCTGCAAGGAAATGTCATCCACCTTGAAACCAAAGTGTGCCAGGCTGGGTGTACTTTCATCTGAGATATTGCAGAGACACATGGGGGATGTTATGGGAGTGTCACAGACAACTACCAGCCATATTCTAGAAGCAATGTACAGCAAAGTGTATGACTACATACACTTTTTATCCACCCCTATGGAGTGGAGAACTGTAATGCAGAAGTTTTACAGCATTGCAAACTTCCTCCATGTACATGGGGCAGTAGATTACACACACACACACACACACACACACACACACACACACACACACACACACACACACACACACACACACACACACACACACACACACACACACACACACACACACACACACACACACACACACACACACACACACACACATCCTGAAGCAAAATGATACATAAAATAGAAAGGGCTGGCCATCCATCAACTACCATGTTGTGTGTGCAGCAGATGACAACATAAACATTATGGCAATCCACCTGGAAGAGTCCATGATGCCATATGGAAAGAAGGTGGACTGGGAGCTGACTCCCAGCAAAGAGAAATATCTGAGAGGCTACTACTGGGTAAGTACAGGAACAAGATGTAAGCCAAGGATACCCCTCACACCAATATACATGCTGACCAAATGTTGTTATTCCTCACAGCAGGTGACTGTGGTTATCCACTTGAGTTGTGGCTAATGACACTGTACTGTGAGCCATCCATCCCTGCACAGGAGGCCTACAATAGAGAAGGTGCAACAACCAGAAACTCCATAGAGCGAGTGTTCGGTGTTCAGATGTCTGCAGAGATCCGGGGGTGCACCTCAGTACACAGCTGCGAAGGCACCACAGACAACAGTGTGTAACATTGCTAACTAGAGCACACTGTGATCTTCCAGCTGCAGGTGGGGGTGAACCAAGAACCCCAGATATCTGAAGATGGCATCCCACAAGTATCAGAAGAGCAGGAGGACAGAAGTGGCAGAATGCACAGGTGTAGGCAACACAGGGTGTAACCATAAGTGCAGGCCCAAGCAACACAGCAGTGTCTGACCCAATACTTTGAGTCATGACTAGCTGCACATACATGAGTACACAGATTAAGCATTAATGTTCAGGTATTACCCCATGACAGCAGCATGGATTGCATCTAATAGCAATTACCCACTAAATGTACACACTATTAGACATAACACTATAATAGTAATATATAGCATTATAAACATAAAAATATACAAATCCATCACAACAGGGATCATCAAATCATGGCACAACTGACACAGGTATGCATACAGACTCAGATTGTTGGATCAGTGTACGGCAAACAATAAGGGACACACCAGTGCAACACGTTCCTACCTCTACACTATTAATAGCATTAAAAAAGAGAAACAACACAGGACATAATACAGAACTTTTAATATCACAAGCCAAATATGTCACAGAAAATATAATACATGGAGTCAGCTATGTTTATTAAACTGTTGGACTCACTGTAACACAGTCCATGACAACAACACTGACTGCCCACACCATGATCTACTCTGCCCATATTACATAGAGAAACACTTGGCCCAGGCTCCTCCAAAGAGGGGACTGAGGAGGTGACACCACATTGTGGTGAAGGAGCATGACTGTGACTTGACTGTCATGTCTGGCAGGACCACAGCAGGTGTGCCAACATTTTAAGTGTATGGACATAGGAGCACAGACAGTGATGCTCGATGGCCAAGGTTGGTTCTGCTGAGAGGTGGCTTGTCTCACCCACATTACAATCAGCTAAGCACAGTCAGGGAATGCAGAACCCTGCTTGTACCATGGCACTGCTGTAGTACTGTGGAGGCCTGGGTTTCTACTGACCATGCCACAGCTAGCATAGTTTCATTTTGAGCAGCCAATGACACCATTACCTCACTGTATCTGTGCTCCTGTCCTTCCTTACCTGGTGTGCAATACAATTTGTGGCACAAGCAAGTGTATGTATGTCTAATCCATGGTGTTGTTAGGAACATTCATCCGCCCGTAGGAGTAGGCAGACACCTGGCCATGCACACCATCTACACACCTGCATCTACTGACAAGCCATTATCAATGTGATATTGGGAAATGACAACATCAACAGCAGTCTCAACTTGGGTCTGTTGTTCACTGCCCTCATCCTATTCACTATTCAATGTCCTCTCATTCACAGAATGGCCAAACAAGTTTCCCTCCACATCTGAAGCTACAACTGCGTCAACATCACTATAACCAAAATGACCAGGACTGTATAACCATGTCAATGTTGTCTGCGCCATGAGCACTGAATGGACTAATGGGAGGTACAGACAGTTGATGTTCTAAAAGAAGAGACTGGTGATAGATCAGCACGTGTTTACATCACATGCTGGATGCCATTAAAGACATATGACACACATAACAATAGAATGTTACAGATAATGACTTTGCTTGAGGTCTTGTCAATTTAAGATTCAAGTAACCTACATAACAGGGAGTATATAGTTAGGTTACATAGCCAACATACATAACACGTGATGAACACAAGCAAAACACACACATGACAGCTCCTGAGAAGATATTGCTGTTGAAGTGGGATGAACTTCAACTATTGTAAGGGAAAAAAAATCAGCATTATTAATTACATCATTGCCATTTCAATGCAGTTAAAACATACAGAAAATTTTACATAGACATACCACTTGTTTGTGCAGTTGATGAGGTTGATGCAATTTGGTCTAGGAAAGGGAAGAAGAACACAGTTTTAAGGTAACAGCAGTAACACATATGAAAGACAGTTAACAGCATACCTCTCAACCTGTAAACATCAAAAATCTGGACAAGACCCATGAAAAATAGGTACAAATCTGCACACTAATTAACATCAAATTTGCATACATAATTATGTAATCCTGCCCACTCCAATGGGATTGTGGGATACTAACTTTCAAACACAAACTGAAGAACAGACAACCAAAATATGGCACCAGAGTCCCCCTGCAGCCATTCCAAATGTCCCATTACTTGTCTATTTTGCCCCATTTACCATAAACACTAATGTGTGCATACTGCTTTACTTCTACAATGATTACTTAGACTATTTTTACATTTTATAGCACAATGCACAGACACTATTAGACATCTTCTAAACAAAGCTGCTAAACAAAGCAATACTGGCTCACAATGAAAATAGACTTGGCATTAAAACTTCTCAGCCCTTGCAACTCACATTCATTGAAACAGCATTGAAAGACATACCACATCCAAGGAAAATGCATCTGCCCAGTGGTGGATAAAGATTACCTTTGCACTGTTTTCAAATCATTGGCCCCTCTTGCACACAAAACAAGAAACATAGTGGCAGGCTGCCTCTCTCCATTAGAGATACAGGTGCTAGATCTAGGGTGCATTTCTAACTTCCATGCACTAGTCCAGGTTTCTTTTGAATAGGGTTAGGGGAAAAGATCTGCTTCACACAGATGGGAAACCTGTTCCAGAAAAAGGGAATTCTCTAAGACATATACCTGACTGCTTTAGAGGTGGTGGGAAACTGGAACAACATGTGGATACTCACATGGACATTAAGAGAACTGCAATCTGCATACAGTTAGAAATCAAACTATAGCTGCATACAGGCTAGATATTTGACATTAATATTCAATTGCGTTTAGCTCTTAAAAATTCTCTACATTATAATAAAATATGTATCCTGTCAGGCTTGGTTCTGGTACCAAATAAAACATATCAGACTGTGCATTTTCCTTAAAAAATCTGTAGAAATATTAGTTATTATCCAGGATTGTCAATTGAAACTTTAAAAAAAAATCACAGTAAGACAAACATTAACTCAATCACATCTTACAGATGTTAAAAGATACAGACATTGACTAATGCATACTTTTAATGGTTTACCAGGAGCCATTTCTGACAATATCAAATTATAAAAGCATGCTTCAAACAGAAATAAGTAACACAAGAGCCATAAATTCCTTTAAAATGTGTAAACAGCAAAGTGGTTCAGCAGAAATTCATGTTTTCAAATGGTAACATAAATTAGATTGTGAGGCATAAACTCAACTTTATATTGCTAATTATACCATGAAAGATGATTAGTAATTAAAAAGCATGAATGTGATTGATTGTTCATTAGTACATGTCAATGTAAATCAAGGATTACTCAGAGAATGAGGCCTGCTGCAAAAGCTCAAAACAACAGCAAACTGCTGCCACTGTAAATCATTGTAGATTAAAAATACAGCTCATTTTCTCTGCACTACTAAGAGAATCTAAATTAGCAGCCTAAAGAACAAAAACATAAAATACACCCTCTCTGCACTAAAAATATCCTGGAAATCTATATAGTATATTAAAACATATATTCAGCACACCTGCACTGTGTTAGTAAGGTGTGAGCATCCTTGAGTACACAGCTTGATGAGTACACATTCTAGCTGTAATCTACTTAGTCCAAGAAAAACAAACTGGCAGCAGCTATACTAAAACAGATGCACTGTGGAAGTGACTTCACATACATAAGTGTGCATGAACACTAAGTGTATCACCAAGGCATCACCCATTGTTACAGTCAGTGAGAAGCAGCAATGGAACAAAAGTTAAGTTCTCTAATACATTACCATTATTTTACAAATGTATCAAGCTTTTTTTTTTAATAATGCCATTGTATAATCACAGTAAATCATATCACTACAGATTTACCCATGGCTAGTTGTGATTAGTTGCACCAAATATGGGTAAACCCTACATTATCCACAAACAATAATGATATACACCTATTTGACAGATTTCAGCAAAGTTAAAATGCTCGTGAAAAACTCATAGATTTAAATATCTCAGCAATTGTAACAGGCAAACACACAATATGAGCAGCATTTTTTTGGAGAATTGCTCTTACTCCAAGGTAAAACAATCTTCAACATAATATTTATATACATATATATGGAACGGAACATGTGTGTGTTGAAGTTATTTCATGCAGCCCATTTGCATAGCTTATGGAACACACCCCAAACCTTGCATTCCATACAAGTTATAGAGAAATAATTATTTGTAGGTTTACCTGAAGATATCTAACCTTTCAACAGATTAAATGCATTTGCTTAAAGTAATTTGATTTTAGGAATATTAAAGTGACTATAAAACAGTGCAAGTATTAACAACTTTTGCTATATCCACTGTGGTACACCCCCGATAAATACACACACACACCCGTCGCTGTTACATACTCCTTACCAGTTCTTCAGCCGGCCAGGATATCAGTCTCACAGCTCCTGCTCACAGCGTACGTGTTCACCAGCCATTGCTGTAACTATTACCGGATCCATAACTGTTCCAGCTCACAGCATTTGAGCGCCAGGCAGAAATTAGCTCAATTCTAGATCTGAGCTCAATTCCAATAGGCTGGTAGCACTGATGGTGTGGACGTCATCATGCACGCGATGACGTCAGCAGAAACAGTGCGAAAAATGCAAACAATTTGGAAAAAAATTGGGAATGAAGGAGTGCCACTCTGGAATCATTGCACTCCAAAACTCGATTAAACCAGAGTAATTCAGGACAGTTGGGAGATATGGTTAACAGCAAACCAATGATAGACTTCTGCTGTTGAGAGTTTGTATGTCTTACTGCAGATCCTGCAGTTGGAAACTAAAGAGAAAGACAATACAGCCATGTATTTAGCCAAAACAATACTAACAGCATGACATACAAAACACAGTAACAGGTGCTGTAGATACATGACAGATGTAGCACTTGGTGGACAGCTGGCCCTGTGTTAAAAAGCAGTGACATTAATGTCATGTATCACATGTGTGCTACACATTGATCCAAATTATGAACCTGTTAAATTGACATACCTGGTCTCTCTGTACTTGCACCTGCATGGCTTTATACGGTGTTAGAAATGTATCAATATGACAGTAAACAGTTGTGCCATGACATGAGGCTGAGGCAATAACACTTAGTGGTCAGAGTAACAAAGTACGAAGACACTCACCTGCCAATTCCTTGGTGGTGTTCAGAAGTTGATGGACCTGTGAATATTAATGCAGACGCCATTACACATATTGGTTGCACTGCTCTGTCTGTACTTTAGTTGTATGAGTGCATGTCATTAAACATATTTATTGTCATCACCCTGTGAGGATCTATGTGCATGCTTCAAATCTGCTGCTGTACATCTGAATGACAATACATGAATATGCATGCAACAGCAATATGAAGCAATTTTCTCTGTACTCAGCCATGTCGTGGAAAGAAAGATATGCATGTTCAGCCTGGAACACCGGCTTCTATCCCACCCGTGGGTATTTATCACTGGCCTCTAGCTGTATGCAGGAAGGCCAGAAACACTGTGATGTCATTAGGGAGAGGTCACTAGTGGTTGACCACCATTGGCATCCCTCAGTCTCTCATATGTCATGTCTGAGCAGTGTCATAGACAGGCCTAACGGGATCTGTTGTGACCTCCAACTGCATAAATCATGTTGCTGAGTTCAGTCCACACTTCATTTCTTCAAATTTATTCCTCACATGACCAAGAAGTCTTCACCCATGTTGTTGGACCGCATCTAGTATGATGTCATTTTCCTGTGGGGAGAAATTTTCACCCCTAGAACAGTTGACCACCTGAAAGTGATATACATATGATAATATTTCTGTGGGAACCCAGGCAGAACTATCTATTTGCTGTGCTCCTCCACTAGTGACAACAGTCTTCAATCTAGTATTATGGACAGTTGGACTACCCTTGTTTCTCCTGCCAACCTTGTTGACTTGGCTGTTTTGAGGCAGTGTAGCAGTTGCCTCTTGTACACAGACAACCCTCTACTAATAACACAGTCTAGTTCAGAGTGCAAGAGATGTATTTACACCAAGAATCTAGAATCCATGCTCTCTTTCACTCAAAACAGTAACTCAGAGAAGGTTGTAACACTACTTATACACATAGTATGCATCAAACACGTAAATCCACATATGCGGAGGCTCTCTTGATAAACTTAATGAAACACCAGAGGCAGCCTAAACATGTCTGCTACAGCTAACACAGTCTTCATAGCACCCATGACACATAGCAACACCAGTGTCACACCCAGCAAGCCCGCAAAATGTAACACTCAAAAAACAAGTTTTCTGGTCATTGGAGACTCAATAGTAAGACACACAGATGTCCCACTCACCAGGTTGGACAAGGAGAAGGTCACTGTCAGCTGCCTACCTGGTGCCAGGATTCGCTAAATGATGCATGCAATCAGGTCTCTCAGCAACAAGTACCATTATGACTCTTTGTCATAGTTCATGTTGGGTTGAATGACCTGAGACATAACTCACTGGACTATATGAAGAAAGACATGGTCAAACTCTCTGAGTATGTGTCCCAGGCTGCTATGTCCCTATCCTTGAGCAGCATACTACCTCAACTAGAATGATGCTACAATATAAACAAAAAATGATTGATTTCAATAATTGGCTCAGTTTATTTTGTCATTCCAAGGGGATCCAGTTTCTGCCTGGGAAGCCATGGCTGCAAACCTTGCTGCTTTCCAGAGACAGTTTGCACCTGGCACCCCTAGGCTTTCGGCTGCTGGCAATAGCTATTGCCTCTCCCACGCTGCCTTTTTTAGGCAAGGTCTAGCAAACAATACCAACATGAAATTAACCAATAATAATAAATTAAGGGCCATACCGCTAAATGCTAGGGGCTTAAACCAAAAACTGCACTCCTTGGAAGCACTTCTGTCAATAGAAGATGTTGATGTCTGTGCAGTCATAGAGACCTGGTTTAAGACTTCAGAGTACCCCAGCCCTGCAAGGCTACAATGACTTCCACACCTCTAGACTGCAAAATGAACATGTGAAAACCAATGGAGGCAGTGTTTCAATCCATATTAGAAATAAATTCACTTCACTTCTAGTTAGACTGGACAACTCCATGGAGTTGCTCCAGGTCCAGGTTACAGTAGGTAAGACCCCCATTCAAGACCTAGCCAGTTATAGATCTCCCTCCATGGGTCATGACACCCATGAAGCTTACTTAACCAACTGAAGACAATCCAAATTTTACCAAGCACACTGGTTATGGGAGATTTCAATTATCCCACCATCTATTGGGAAGCCTACTTTAGCCCAAGCTCACTAGCACAAAAGTTCCTTGACTTTGAGAATCAAATGCCCTGGAGCAAATTGTCCATACCCTGACAACAGGAACAAATATTCTAGATCTGATTCTCACCATGTCAGACAGTTGCACTGCTGCAACTGTTGGACCCTCATTAGTTAAAACTGAGCACAAATCAGTCACCTTTGAACTGGCACTAACACCAGAACTCACAAAGGGTGAAATCAGACTAAAAGACTTTACCAAGGCAAACTATACCCTCCTAGGTGAAAGTATAAATGCATTCCAAGCCCCACCTGAATCTGAAAGTGGTAACTATGCCAAAACATACACTAAAGTACATTCAGTTGCATAAGTGTATAAACTCAGTTGTACCAGATAGAATCAAAGCCAGATCCCCAAGTATAATCAAGCTGCCATGATGGACTTCCAGCATCAGCAAAGTCTACAATAAATGCAAAAAGTTGCTGTCCAGGAAAACAAAGACAAGGACCCAACAATGGAAAATCACCCTCCTCAGCCTTAACAGGCAAATAGGACAACTTGTCAAATCCTCCAAGTACTCCTTTGAGAGAAACCTATCAAGCACTGCCAAGGATAACCGTAAGGCCTCTTACAGCTATGTATGAAACCTAAAGGGTAGAACCCAAGCGTATACAGAACTGGTGGTCAATGGTATCACACACACTGACCCCACAGAGATAGTGAACCTGCTAGCAGATAGGTTTGGTGAAAATTTCACAACCTTATCCCTTCCTAACTTACAACAAACCCTCCCCCAAACTTCACCCCCACCTTAATTATATGAAGAACAGGTCCTCAAAGCCCTGTCCTTGGTAAAGAACATGGCCTCTATGGGACCAAATGACACAGCAGGCTGTCTTCTAAACAGGCTAAAACATGAACTATCATCACCACCAAGTACCTTTTTCAATCATAGCCTAACCACAGGCTTTGTTCCTGCAGAATGGAGAGCAGCTACAGTTATTCCCTCCACAAAAGTGGCCTAGCAACAGACCCAGGTAATTATCGACCCATAAGCTTGACCAACCTCATCTGTAAGGCCATGGAACATATCATTATGGACCTCATAAATAAAGACAAGTGACCTCCAAACCCTGGATCCTACCCAATTCAGCTTTGTGAAGGGCAGATCCTGCCTGAAATCTGGTAGATTTCATTGAAAGTTCAACCAAGGCTATTGATAAGGACAAATCTGTGCACACAGCATATCTTGACTTGGCAAAGGCTTTTGACACAATCCCACATTCAGGCATTATCGATAAACTTAGCAAACTGAATGAAAACCCCTTATTTGTAAGATGGGTTGACAACTGGCTTACAAATCAGATGCACAGTATCAAAGTGGGTGACAGCACATCAACCAGCACACCTGTTACCAGCAGGGTGCCACAGAAGTCAGTGCTGGGCCCCCTACTGTTTAGTATATACTTATCAGAGGTTCAGGTCAAAATTAAAGGGTTGTGGCTGACCAAGTTTGCAGATGACTGCAAATTAGGTCACTCACTGAATCCCCAAATTATGTCAATATACCCCAGGAGTGTCTCACACAGACCAGCAACTGGTGTATTAGTCATGGTCTCAAACTTAATGCAAAGAAGTGCATCATCATTCCCTTCAGCACAAAGAGTGCCCCTTCACACTATCAAATCAGTAACAATTCCCTAAGTACCCATGAAGAGGTAAGGGACCTGGGATCATAGGTTGACTGTGACCTTAACTTCGACCACCATGTGTCTACTGTTGTAAGGAAAGCTTTCCATGTAGCTCACTTGATTAGTAAAGGGATCACCTCAAGAGCAAAAGAATTTATAACCCCCTACACTCTGCACTTATCCAGGCCATAAGTGAGTATAATGACCTATTCCATATGTGCTGTACTAAGCACCTACAGCAATTAGTGAGACCTCTGAGGTTTCTAATGAAGATCAAGGGCTTTCAGCATGTGCCTTATATGGACTGACTAAAATCCCTGTCACTATACTCCATATCGTATAGACTTCTTAAGGGAGACTTATGCCTGGCCTACAGAGCAACCCAAGACCCAAACCTAATGAACTTACTGCATATCTGTAAGTCAAATTAGTCTAGGGCTACCCATTCCAGGGACTTAAATATAGCCTGCAACTTAAATAGGACATGCTAGAGGGACAGAATTATCTCCCAGTAATAGCCATGTCTTTGGAACAGGCTATGAATTCATGTGAAGCAGAGCACCTCTATGACACTGTGCAAAAGGAATCTGGATGAGTGGATGGGGCACCATAAATTCTTACCAGGAATAACACCCACAACCCTCCTGAACATGGGCAGTCATCACTAAATGCAATCTTGGGTATTGACTAGTACTGCTATGGTATTACATTGGGTTGAAACGGCTAGGCTTAAAATGACCTCCAGGTCAATAGCCTAGTAGTCTCCTATGATTATGTGGACAGTGTATGTCCCATAAACAGTATAAATTCCTGTGCAATGCAAATGTCTATAAAACCGTGACATATAAAAAGTAACAACAATGCCTGCATAGATAACAGTTGTAAAATCGACATAACTTATATCTTTAGAGGCTGTATGTGGGATTAGAACCCCTTACACTACATATCTGTTAAATGGAGCTCCAAAGACAACACCACCTTGCCACATGAGTCTACATGTATTTTACATTAAAGTACTGCACAAACTAATTGAATGGCTTACTGAAACCCTTAGGATTTGTAGAGAGGCCAAAGACAGTACAGATCCTTTGTATATTCAGGTAGTAGTTTTAAGACTTTTGTTAAGAACTATCAGTGAAGAAGTGTACATAACATCAAAAGAATACAGCATTAATACTTTTAAGAAATATTAATGAAAAAATATCCATAGCAGCAAAACAACATTGCACATATGGATAGTATCGGAAACCATGGGTTTCCATATTTACACCACAGAGTGTATGGAATTACTAATAAGAAATATGGATGATCTGTGAATCTGCCTTTATGTACTGTAAATCTGTCTATACAACTACATATAAAAATGAAATCAGTTAATAAAAATGGTAACTGTCTTGATGTACTGTAAATCTGTCTATACAACTGCATATGAAAATGAAATCAGTTAATAAAAATGCTAACACCTGTATGCATGAAGTTCAAACATCACTCCAGTAACTGACAACAATTTCTGTTAAAGTACACATTTTCAATAAACATAAGTCTACCTAAACAGGTACCTTTGAGAACAAGTAACTTTAACAGATTTTATATTCCCCAAAACAGAAATGCTAGGAGATGCCTGTTTACCTCTGACTCTGAATCACAGAAAGTAAGAGAACCTAATGTGCACCCATCTTTAAGTACCATTTGCACCATACATAATTAATGAAGTTCATTAAAATTCTAGGTTTTTGAATCCCATTTGCACATATCCATGTAAATTGGCTACATACAACTTAATACCCAGTTGCACTGTGCAGGTAATAGGTAACAGTAAATGCATTACCTTCCAATGATCTCAGAACATAAGCATCACTTTTAAATATTGATTTTCATACAATTACAGATCAGACCATTGTTGCCTACAAACTGAGTGGGATCACAGTGAGCATTTTTCAGATTTTATATTTATCATACATTTTCCATTCCAAGAGACTGAGATGTGTCCATGCATCCAACCGGACTAAGGAGGAGACCACCCAGATGCTGACCATCTATGCTGGTGTGGAGCATCAGATGAGAGCCAGGCCAAGTAATTTGTGATGATCGGCAATCTTGAACCAGATTGAGAGGGAGTACAGAGGACATACAGGGATCTGCTGGACTGGAGTGCAGAGTGGCCACAGCTATGATGATGTGCATCAAAGTGATGTGGGTGAACTTCATCTGAGGGTCGCTGAGGTGCAGAGACAGCCAGTGGATCCCTACACCACCTTGCTATATATACCTGAACATTCCTATGGAATATAGAGATATATATGTCTGTTATTTATATATATATATATATATATATATATATATATATATATATATATAAGACAGATTTTTATAAGCATTAGGTAGCTTTTGTGACAATCATCTCATTGGAATAATTAAATAGATGTGGTGACTGCTCTCTATATAATTATGGGTTAAATTCCTATGTTGTAAAGTTATTTAATAATGTTTATAAAATACGTAACTATGAACATTGTAGATTATATGTGTTTTCCAACATATAATGAAAGCATTTCACAAATCCACTGTAATCATACATCTCTGATGCCAATAGCACCTAGGCTGCTGATGACTGCTCATTTCATAGTTATCCATTGTAATGCAACAATATCATCTACTGTAGCAGTATATGTCTCATAACTCAGACATAACTTGTTTAATTCATTTCTCCTAATAAAGTGACCACTCTTACTACAGTCCCATTGTTTTAAACCCAAAGGAATGCTTGTCTGATGGCTTACACATATGTTTTCAGTTATGCATTGATAGTTGTTATTTCTTTAGAGTATAATGGCCAATAAGTGTTGGAAGTTTCTATATTCATCAGTTATCCACAGGAGTTCGAATAAGTACAAGCAGTACCTGTTAGTAAAAAGAAACATGGTCCCTGTTAGCATGGTTTGTAAGGAAACCAGTCAGCATGCCTACATTTTGGTATGCTGTGGGTTCCAATACACACAGGGGAAACATATCAATAAATTGTTCTCTTGGTTTACTTCACCCATAGTAGTGATGTAGAAAAGAATATTGCACTTATTGATATTAATGTTTATTTTGTACATGCTTACAAATAAGTTGGTTGTTCGACAAATTGCTTTAATATGCCTATAATCTGTAATGCTGTGTTAACAGCACCTCTTTAACTGCAGAGTTATTAAAGCAATACTTGTTTGTTAAGAAGAAACATGTGCTGCCTGTTAGCTTGGTTTGTAGGAAACACTGGCTAGCATGCCTACATTTTTGTATGCTGTGGGTTGCAATCCACATATTGGAAACATAGCAACAAATTGTTCTCTTGGTTTACTTCACCTATAGCAGTTATGAAGAGAAGAATATTGCACTTATTGACAGTGGCAGCTGGTGACTTCAAATCAAAGGGGGGCTGCAGGAGACAGCTGAATGGGTGGGGCCAATGGAAATGGGTGCGGCCAATTAGAAAGGGACAGGGCTATTGCACACTGGGATCAATGCTGACCATGCTTACCAATTTACATGAAATAAATGCTCAGTCATTATGGTGCATGCTGAATACTCTACACCGCACATTGTTACATGTATATACAGGTTGGTTTGAAGACTTACCTCTGCAGTATGCTGCAAACAGTACTTCGTACTCTGTTTCTGCACCTGATGAGAAGCTGTGGTCTGGTCTGGAACACATCTGGCCACACTGGGTTTTTGCACCCGAAGAGAAACTGTGGTTTGTTCTGGAACACATCCAGCCATACTGGATTTCTCCCCCCCCCCTTTTCATGAAGACCCAAAAGGGACAGTTTAAAGTTTCCCAAGCAAACATTATTCACGTGACCCCCATCTGGTTCCAAATAAGTGCTTGTAGTATAGTACCAAATAAGAGCCTCTATTGTGTTCCTCTGGGTATTTCTCAGGTTTGTTACTTATTTATAAAGTTCATTCATCTGTCTTTATTTTGTGCAAACAAATCAATAACTCAGTTGAAGTTAGTTTTACTCCACATTAACTCCTTTCCTATGGAAGTCATAGCCAATGCATTAATTCCTTCTTGCCCCATTGTACAAAGAAACATTTTAATTATTTTCAGTGTTTAGAAACACCTTTCTGCCTCAGCAGTTGACATTTGTATGGTGGCTATAATCAAAAACACATTGTAAATATCTGAAAACACACTGGTTAATGAGTTGTCCACCAAGAATTTTAACATCTGGACTCCACTGCCACTTGCTGCAAAGTCTTCACGGTGATGCACCACTCCAAGTTCCATTCTAAGTTGTCCCCGCAACAGGAATGGATTATAGTCTATTGTTGCTGTGAAGAGATTTTCTGGAAACTCTATTATATATGTTTAAAACTTTTCAGGCATTAATAGTTGAGAAGCTTGAAGATAGCCAGTTTGTTGAAATTGTGATGTTGCCTGGAACTTTATAACTTCACACAATTCCTTTGCAGCAATTGACAATGTCTCATGCAGTGGTCAGGAAGCTGATGGTCCTCGTCTACGTCTTGACAGGATGTTCTCTGTCTGTAGATACTGTTCTTCAATGCCATTGATACCTGATCTTACACCATCAATTTCATTCAAAAATGTATGTACATCCTTTTCAACAGTGGTTGCATCTGTGGTACAACACCGAAGTTGCCTGTAAATAATGTCAACATGGGGCATTATACGATGGAAAACAGCAAGCCAAAATTTAAATTCATCATCTTCAACTGTTCACAGTAGCCCATTTGCTTCCTGTACAGTTGCTGCAGCAGATGTAGGACACTTGTACAAATAATGAAAACACTCCGACAGTGACTTCAAGTTTTTGTACACTGCATTTACAGTACAGATGTTAAAATTCCACCGTGTTCATGACACTTGGCATGCGTCATGATACTGTACTATCCAGAGCAGCATGTCTTTGAACTGAACAAGAGAAAAAGGCTGGAATTCTGTTGTGTAAAAAAAATGTCCTTGCTTCAATACTCTGTAGTGTGGCTCTTTGCATTACCAGATTAAGTTGGTGGGCATAGCAGTGCACATAATAGGCATATTTAAACTCCTCTCTTATGATGGCCTGGACCCCATGCTGAACACCATAGATACACCATCATAAATCTAAGCAATCACTTTTTCATGCTGGTCTCCCACTACTTCCTTCAATTGTTGTCTTATCACACCAGTAATATGCTCTGCTGTCTGTCCAGGTGGTATAAAGTATCCCCAAAAACATTCCAACACCTGTCCTTGACAATGTAACAGAACACAATGGCAATTTGCCACAAACCAACAGCATCAGTGGTTTCATCTGCAATTATTGATACAAATTTACAAATTTTCCAGTATGAATCTCCTTTTTTATTTCTTCTCTACATATTGTTGGCATGCAGTCCAGGAGTTCATTTTGAATGGTTTTTGATGTTCCTTTAAAAACAGTTGAAGTTCTCATGTGTTCAGCCAACTTCTGATCAATCCTGCAGGTGAAGTCTAGCAGTCTCTGGAACATTCCTGCTGTCAGTGACTCTTCAGACTCATCATGGTCTCTTAAAGCAACTTCTTATTTAGCACACAGTTTGATGCAGTCTATTATAAGTGATAGAACATGATGGTTTTCTTCCACTTTCTTGTGTCTTTCCACTGATAACCGGTATCCACTACTTAACTGAGACCTGATATCCACAGTTCCCAACACTGCTAGACTCATTTGGTTTTAAACATTTTTAGCAGACTGTTCATGCTTTTTGGACTTTTCTTCCATTCTCTTCAGGTCATTCATACCCTTTGATGTCCAGGCATCCTCTCTACTGAACAATAAACATGGGAAGCAGCACACGCTGTTTGTTTCCTCACAACCACAGATCCAGGTGTGTCTGTCGCACACTGAACTGCTGAAACTGTGTGTGCATGTTCTTGACCTACTTGTACCTTGAGACTTCATCTTCAGATCAGGTGTGGGTCTTCCAGTCCTCTTGATTCTTAACTTTTCATCTAAAGCCAAGTCTCTAAAATTAATAGATTTCAGATAGGCCACTGTAACACTCTGCTCACTCATTCTGGTTATAGGTTCATACTAGGCTATCTGCCCTAGGGCATTTATAAGCCTAGCCAGAGTGTGTTTGGCTTTCGCCACCCATTTTAAATTAATATTGCTATGCCCTTTTTCGAGGTTAGTATACTGTGCCTCTGTCTAACAGTGACACAGAAGTGATACCCGGGGTAAACCTACGATCTCCCAACCACTCATCAAGATTCCTCTTGAAGAGAGTCAATGAGGGACTCTGCCTAACCTGGACTGGGATTTTATTCCAGAGTGAAGGGAGCCTCTGGGTTATGAATCTGTCCCTCCAGCATGTCCTATTTATTTCAGTGCTGAGGTTCAAGTCTCTCGAGCGCGTAGCTCAATGGGATTTGGATTTTCTGAGGTGCAGCATGTCCATTAATTCCGGGTTGGACATGGCTTTATACATCAGGCACAGATTGCCTCTGAGCAGGCGGTATGCCACTGAGTAGAGCTGTAGCTTCTTTAACCGGGCAGCATATGGCATCTGTTTGAGCCCTTTGATCCTCTTGGTGAGGTACTTTTGGGATCTTTCCAGTTGCTGCAGGTGTCTGGTAAGGTACATCCCAAAAGGGGCATTGTACTCAATTATGGGCCTGATGAGGGATGAGTAAAGAGGCACAATGACCTCCCCTGATCTAGATGTGAATTCCTTCATGATTAGGTGGGCTATATAAAATGTTTTTCTAACCACTTTGGCCACGTGGTTGTCAAATGAGAGATTGCTATCAACTTGGGTCCCCAGGTCCCTAATTACTTCTTCTGTACTTAATGGATTACCACCTATGTGGTAATTTGTGGGCACTTTGTTTTTGCCAGAGGGGATGACTATACACTTTTTGGCGTTTATCTGGCACCAGTTGTCTTTTTCTATGAGGCCCTTTTGGAGGATGCTTGTGTCAGCTGGAGAGTCGATTATGGTGCCCAGTTTGCAGTCATCTGTGAACTTGGTCAGCCACAGTCCTACTGTGTTGGCCTGTACCTCAGAGAAATATATACCGAACAAGAGAGGTCAAAGGACTGAGCCTTGCGGAATGCTACTTGTAACTGGTTTGGAGTCTGACATGGCTCCAGCAATTCTAACCATGTGGGTTCTGTCCTTGAGCCAGTTTGCAACCCATCTAGTGACATAGGGGTTTATATTTAAGCTGGTGAGCTTATCTATAATGCCCGAGTGGGGTATTGTATCGAAGGCTTTTGCGAGGTCCAGGTAGGCTGTGTGGACCACCTTCCCCTCGTCAATGGCCTTGGTGACTGTTTCAAAGAAATCGACCAGATTTAAGAGGCAGGATCTGCCCTTAACAAAGCCGAACTTGGTAGGATCCAGTGTCTGTAGGTCCCCAATATCTTTATTTATGAGGTCCATGATGATCCTTTCCATAGCTTTGCAGACCAAGCTAGTCAGGCTTATGGGGCGATAGTTTCCAGGATCCGTTGAGGCACCACCTTTGTGGAGAGGGACCAGTGTTGCTGTATGCCACTCTTTGGGTACATATCCTGTAGTAAGGCTGAGATTGAACAGTAGTTTTATGTTTGGGTTTAGCTCTTCTTGGAGTTCATGTAGGATGCAGCCCGGGACACCGTCTGGTCCCATTGATGCTGTGTTTTTTGCTTTGGAGAGGGCAGCTCTTACCCGAGCATCTGAGATGTCAGGGGGGCAGCACTCTGCTGGGATAGATATTTGCCCTTTTGGTGGGGAGGGGGGGAGAAGTTTGCGCTGAACCTGTCAGCTAGGATGTTGGCAATGTCTGTGGGTTCGGTGTATTTTTTGTCATTTTGGACTAATTCTGAGCATATCTGGGAATTCCCACCCAGGTTCCTAACATAACTAAAGAAAGCCTTGTGATTATCCTTAGTGTCCTGTGCAATTTTTCTCTCGAAGCTGGCCTTAGATGATTTAATGAGTGCCCGTAGTTTTTTGCTAATACTGATCAGAGATGCCTTCCCTTTTTGGGAATTTGCTCTATCATGTAGTAGCTTCCTCCTTCTATTGTATAGTTTGTTTATGGCTGGGGTCCACCAGACAGGACGTCTGCCTTTGGAGGATTGGGTCTTTGTTTTATTTGGGATTGCATGATCCATGCATTCCTGAAGGTGTTCATAGAATGCGTTTATAAAGGATTCTGTGGTCTGGGCCGTATTTTCCACAGGCCCGGGGGCTTTGAAGGATTCGACCTCGGTTTTGAGGAGTGTGAAATTTGCTTTAGATAAGTTTTTCACTGTGGTTTTCTGGGCAGGGGGTGGGGTCGAGATGTGAATATCCAGTGAGATTAGTTTATGGTCTGATCTTACCAGTGAGGGATACACTTCTGGTCTGGAGCATAGAGTCCCCATGTTGGTGATGATCAGGTCCAGTATGTTTTCCCCTCTTGTGGGAGTGGTAACAAGTTGTTCCATAGCATTTTAGTTTATAAATTCTAGGAACCTTTGGGCTAGGGTGTTGGAGCTAGAGTAATGCTCCCAGTCTATGTTTGGGTAGTTGAAGTCACCCAATATAATGGTGTTTGTAGAGACCTTCATATTTTCCAATGTTCTCAGGAAGGCCGAGTGGGGTTCCTGGGTTGGGGAGGGTGGTCTGTAGCAGGCTATAAACTGGAAGGCAGTTTTACCCACTGTTAGTTGCACATGGATAGTCTCTGTTGCTTCGTGCTGTGCCAACAACCTGGAGGTGTGGGTATCTTTGATGAATATTGATACTCCCCCTCCTTTTGTGGTTCGGTCCAAGTTTTGGGGCCAAAAAGCATGGTATGAGGTATAACCTGGTAGTGCTGGGGTGCTCTCGAGAGCCTTGAACCAGGTTTCTGTTACTGCACAGATATCGATGTTCTCCATGCTAAGGAGAGTTTTGAGTGCGTGCATCTTGAGGTTTAGACTTCAGGCGTTGAGTAGCATTACTCTTAGTTTCTTATTCATTGTGATACCTATGGAGGTGGGTTTGTCTTTTTGAGCCTTGCCTAAAAAAGGCACTATGGGGGTAGCAAGAGCCTTTGCCAATATCCGAATGCCCAGGGGTGACAGGTGCAAGCCGTCCCTAGTGAAGCATTGTGGCTTGTCGAGCATGTCATCCCAGGCTGACAGGCATTGGATCCATTTTGAATGACACCAATACTTAAGCCAATTGTTGAAATTGATCATCTTGTCTTCATATTGTGGCATCATTCTTGGTGAGGGTAAGATGCTACTCAAGGTCAGGGTCATACCGGCCTGGGCTACATGCTCAGAGAGCTCCTCTATGTCTCTCTTCATGTAGTCCAGGGAGGTACATCTCAGGTCATTCACACCAGCATGGACAATGACTGAGTCATATTTGTACTTGCCTTGGAGTGACCTGAGTGCTTGTGTTATGTGGCGGATCCTAGCGCCCGACAGGCAGCTCACCGTGACCTTCTCCTTGTTCAGCCTGGTGAGCGGGACGACAGTGTGCCTGACGATAGAGTCACCTATTACAAGTGTATCAGGTGTGTTGTTTAGACTTAAGGGCTGTGACTGTTCGACACACTGGCTTTGTGAGCTATGTGTTGCACGTGTTTTGTTTTGGGGTAGCGGTTGCTTGGGTGTCTGCTTTGGAGGTCTCTGCTGCTTAGGCAAATTTTTATTTAGAGCCTCTGAGTATGTTTTTGTGTGTTTATGTGTTTGGTTTGCTGTCGTGGTAGGTCTGTGAGACTGGAATTGTAGTGAGTGTGGTTTCCTTCTCCTCCTGACTGGTTACACCAGTCCTGAGTTGAGAGAGCTTAGCCTCCAGTTTGGCTATATGGTTGCATCTCTCACATGTGTTGGAATTTGTTGGGAGGAGGAGAGGGTTGTCTGTGTACACATGGAGCAGTTGTAACATTGCCTCAAGATTCCCAGATTCACCAGCTGGACCGGAGAGGAGATTGACAACTGACCTTTGGACATGCTAGAATAGTATTGGGAATTCCTTTATAATTGAAAAAAAGGGCCAATGGGGAACAAGGTACTCAAGGGGAGTTTGTGAGGGTGTAGTGCTTTTAATTTTTTAGTGCTGACTTATATAATTGCTTTAGTGAGCAAGTGCCAGGTAACTTAAATGCAATGTGTTACAGGTAACTTAAATGCAAAAATGACAAACAGTAACTTTCTTTCAAGTGAAACAAGGAAATAAGTGCAGTAAGCAATGCAGATATCACTAGGGATCCACAGAAGTGCTGAAAAGCTGCATTTTAGGTGGAATTAACGTTTCAGGGAAATAACAAGCAAACAAACAAAGCTAGATTCAGCAGGCTTGTATCTAGTCTATGCTACAGCAAACAAGGTGTACCAATTTCAGTAAGAAGCAGTTCAAATATGGAGGCACTATAAGCCTTTAACCAGAAATTCCCAGCTCATAAGGGCAGAGTCCAGCCTCTCCTCCCACAAGAGTGCAGACCATGAATCCTCTTAATGTAAAATAACTGGCCTGAAGCCCAAATGCTTAAACCAGAATTAATACACTTTTAGAATAACAGACACTGAGCCCTCAATCAGCAGTTCCCAACTTAGAAGGATGTAAGCTACCTGTTCTGCTGCTACAGTGCAGACCACAAACCTTCTTAATGTAAAACAACTGGTCTGAAGCCCAAGTCTTAAACTAAAAGGCTTAGAATGAGTTACACTAAGCAGTAATAAATACAATTGAGTACTTTTAAGATGACGCAAAAGCAAAATAAAGTAGGAAGAAACACAAATACAGTAAAAGCAGATAAAATATTGTTTTTTTTCACAACTGAACTTCTTCTGTACCTCCGAGAAATATATACCGAACAAGAGAGGTCCCAGGACTGAGCCTTGTGGGACACCACTTGTAACTGGTTTGGAGTCTGACATGGCTCCAGCAATTCTAACCATGTGGGTTCTGTCTTTGAGCCAGTTTGCAACCCATCTATTGACATAGGGATTTATATTTTAGCTGGTGAGCTTATCTATAATACCCGAGTGGGGTGTTGTATCGAAGGCTTTTGCAAGGTCCAGGTAGGCTGTGTGGACCACCTTCCCCTCGCCAATGGCCTTGATGACTGTTTCAAAGAAATCGACTAGGTTTAAGAGGCAGGATCTGCCCTTAACAAAGCTGAACTGGGTAGGATCCAGTGTCCGTATGTCCCCAATATCTTTATTTATGAGGTCCATGATGATTCTTTCCATAGCTTTGCAGACCAAGCTAGTCAGGCTTATGGGGCGATAGTTTCCAGGATCTGTTGAGGCACCACCTTTGTGGAGAGGGACCACTGTTGCTGTACGCCACTCTTTGGGTACATATCCTGTAGTAAGGCTGAGATTGAACAGTAGTTTTATGTTTGGGTTTAGCTCTTCTGGGAGTTCATGAAGGACGCAGCCCGGGACACCGTCTGGTCCCATTGATGGTGTGTTTTTTGCTTTGGAGAGGGTGGCTCTTACCCGAGCATCTGAGATGTCAGGGGGGCAGCACACTGCTGGAATAGATATTTGCCCTTTTGGTGGGGAGGGGGAGGGAGAAGTTTGCACTGAACCTGTCAGCTAGGATGTTGGCAATGTCTGTGGGTTTGGTGTATTTTTTGTCATTTTGGACTAATTCTGAGCATATCTGGGAATTCCCACCCAGGTTTCTGACATAACTAAAGAAAGCCTTGTGATTATCCTTAGTGTCCTGTGCAATTTTTCTCTCTAAGCTGGCCTTAGTTGATTTTATGAGTGCCCATAGTTTTTTGCTAATACTGATCAGAGTTGCCTTCACTTTTTGGGATTTTGCTCTATCATATAGTAGCTTCCTCCTTCTATTGTATAGTTTGTTTATGGCTGGGGTCCACCAGACAGGACGTCTGCCTTTGGAGTATTGGGTCTTGGTTTTATTTGGGATTGCATGATCCATGCATTCCTGAAGGTGTTCATAGAATGCGTTTTTAAAGGATTCTGCGGTCTGGGCCATATTTTCCACAGGCCCAGGGGCTTTGAAGGATTCCACCTCGGTTTTGAGGAGTGTGAAATTTGCTTTAGAGAAGTTTTTCACTGTGGTTTTCTGGGCAGGGGGTGGGGTCGGGATGTGAATATCCAGTGAGATTAGTTTATGGTCTGATCTTACCAGTGAGGGATACACTTCTGGTCTGGAGCATAGAGTCCCCATGTTGGTGATGATCAGGTCCAGTATGTTTTCCCCTCTTGTGGGAGTGGTAACAAGTTGTTCCATAGCAGTTGAGTTTATAAATTCTAGGAACCTTTGGGCTAGGGTGTTGGAGCTAAAGTAATGCTCCCAGTCTATGTTTGGGTAGTTGAAGTCGCCCAATATAATGGTGTTTGGAGAGACCTTCATATTTTCCAGTGTTCTCAGGAAGGCTGAGTGGGGTTCCTGGGTTGGGGAGGGTGGTCTGTAGCAGGCTATAAACTGGAAGGCAGTTTTACCCACTGTTAGTTGCACATGGATAGTCTCTGATGCTTCGTGCTGTGCCACCAACCTGTAGGTGTGGGTATCTTTGACGAATATTGATACTCCCCCTCCTTTTATGGTTCGGTCCAAGTTTTGGGGCCTAAAAGTATGGTATGAGGTATAACCTGGTAGTGCTGGGTTGCTCTTGGGAGCCTTGAACCAGGTTTCTGTTACTGCACAGATATCGATGTTCTCCATGCTAAGGAGAGTTTCAAGTGCGTGCATCTTGAAGTTTAGACTTCTGGCATTGAGTAGCATTACTCTTAGTTTCTTAGCCCTTGTGATACCTATGGAGGTGGGTTTGGCTTTTGAGCCTTGCCTAAAAAAAGCACTATGGGGGTAGCAAGAGCCTTTGCCAATATCCGAAAGCCCAGGGGTGACAGGTGAAGCCGTCCCTAGCGAAGCATCGTGGCTTGTCGAGCATGTCATCCCAGGCTGGCAGACATTGAATCCCCTTTGAATGACACCAATACTTAAGCCAATTGTTGAAATTGATCATCTTGTCTTCATATTGTGGCATCATTCTTGGTGACGGTAAGATGCTACTCAAGGTCAGGGTCATAGCGGCCTGGGCTACATGCTCAGAGAGCTCCTCTATGTCTCTTTTCATGTAGTCCAGGGAGGTACATCTCAGGTCATTCACACCAGCATGGACAATGACTGAGTCATATTTGTACTTGCATTGGAGTGACCTGAGTGCTTGTGTTATGTGGCGGATCCTAGCTCCCGACAGGCAGCTCACTGTGACCTTTTCCTTGTTTAGACTTATGAGCGGGACGTCAGTGTACCTGACGATAGAGTCACCTATTACAAGTATATCAGGTGTGTTGTTTAGCCTTAAGAGCTGTGACTGTTCGGCACACTGGCTTTGTGAGCTATGTGTTGCACGTATTTTGTTTTGGGGTAGCGGTTGCTTGGGTGTCTGCTTTGGAGGTCTCTGCTGCTTAGGCAGATTTTTATTTAGAGCCTCCGAGTATGTTTTTGTGTGTTTATGTGTTTGGTTTGCTGTCGTGGTAGGTCTATGTGAGACTGGAATTGTAGTGAGTGTGGTTTCCTTCTTCTTCTGACTGGTTACGCCAGTACTGAGTTGAGAGAGCTTAGCCTCCAGTTTGGCTATATGGTTGCATCTCTCACATGTGTTGGAATTTGTTGGGAGGAGGAGAGGGTTGTCTGTGTACATGAGGCAGTTGTAACATTGCCTCAAGATTCCCAGATTCACCAGCTGGACCGGAGAGGAGATTGACAACTGACCTTTGGACATGCTAGAATAGTATTGGGAATTCCTTTATAATTGAAAAAAGTGGCCAATGGGGAACAAGGTACTCAAGGGGAGTTTGTGAGGGTGTAGTGCTTTTAATTTTTTTACTGCTGACTTATATAATTGCTTTAGTGGGCAAGTGCCAGGCTTTAGAGTAGGAATAGCGTGTTTATTATGAGAACTAGATCAGTTCTAAGGGAAAAAGTGAAGAGCAGACTTTATGGAGCCGAGAATGGTTTAAACCCAATTAAGCAACACTGCCCGATGCTGCACTATGTGCAAAACCGCGCAGAGCCGCGCTAAAGCGGGTTTTATACAGTTGTGGTAGTTGTAACTCGGAAATGAAGATATTACAGAAATTATTACGTGCCACTGATGTGTACATTTTAAAGTACAGCTTCAGGAACAACACATTTCATTGACAGTCTCCCACAGCCATGACCTACCAACTATCTGGCTTGACCCTGCCAGGATTTAAAAAAAAAAAGACTATATTAATGCATTTGTGATTCACACACTGTCACAGCTTAAATTCTGTCTTAATTCTGGCTTTACAGGACTAAAAATAAAACAGGGTCAGTCATTTCATTGCCCACCACTATAGTTTCTGCTTTGATCCTTCCAGCATTAAAATACTACATCTGCTGCACAGAGACAATAGTCACAGCACAGCCTGTATGCATATTGTTAATGCTTAGCCCCCACAAAGCCAGAACTACAACAGTAAATGGCCAGTTATTTCATTCTCACACTGACACAGGCCCCTATCCCAATAGGCTACCGAAAGTACCTTACTTGAACCTCCGAAATCAGAAAGAAAAACAGTAATGTAACTGCACTTTTCACATAAACATTATCCAGAGGTCAGCACTTGTACTCAATCCATCTCACTCTATCCAAATGCACAGCAGTCTTATAACAGTAAGTAGTAGGGCCACTCATTTCATTTCCAAACATCGCCCCCTCACTGGACAGAATTACACCAAAGCTACAGTGCCAAACATTTAATCTACAAACAGCCATCATATCAATTGCCAACCAAAAATATCTGCTGACCCTGCCTGGATTAAAATGAATATATTTATGGCTGCATTAATTTAGTCTGTTGCACAGAAACCGTAATTACAGGCTTGCATAACAGCCGACTTTACCCAAATAAACAGTTATCTTGCAAAGCCACAATTACGACAGTAAGCAAGGCCAATCACCTCAATTAATTCACAAACACCCCCCTATTACCCAAGTAAAGTAGCTGCTTTTTACCTGTCAGGATTAAAGTACAAATAATAATAACAGCTGTGTTGCATACTTTCATTTTGTTGACAGAAGCATTAGTCTCAGCTTGTGCTTGGCAGCCAAGTACACATTTCATTTTATGTATTTTACTTTTTTTTACCTGGGTTTCTACAATGCAACATGTTTTTTTATAAAACAAAAATCCCTTGTCAATGTCTTGGAAGAAAAGCTCAACATAGAAACATTTTTTAAATAAATATTCAGTGTAAACAATGATATAGGTTTGCAAAGCTAGACTTAACAGTAAGCATCAGGGCCATTTGTTCCAGTCACATGCAGCCCCAATCTCCTCTGACAACCCCAACCACAGTATACAACTTGATCTTGTCGGGTTAAAGGCAAAAAAAAAGACACTGTCATGAAGGTAAATATACTTTTCCCTCCACATAAACCGTACTCAGATTTCAGAGCTCGTGGCTGATCTTACTTCAGTGAAATATACATTACTCTTGCAAAGCAAGGCAGAACTGCAGCTATTCACACATAGGCATTGCCCCCAGTGCCAGTCCAACTGCCTACCCAGAAAAACTGCTTTCAGCCTACAATGTTTAAATAAGTAAGATAAATCTCCATGGTTACATTATTGTATTTCTTTCAGATCACAATAGCCAACAACTTGCACATGAGCTTACTTCATTTGGTGGTGGCAGTGTGTGTGTGTGTGTGTGTGTGTGTGTGTGTGTGTGTGTGTGTGTGTGTGTGTGTGTGTGTGTGTGTGTGTGTGTGTGTGTAGACATGTAGTGTTTAATGCTATTGATTTCTGTGGAGGTAAACTACAGGCTCTTATTTCAGAGACCTATTTCTGCCACAAAAATTATATGAAATGCCCCAACAGATATCCTAACCTCCAGAAAACTCCTAAATGACCAAAATACCATCATGCTGTAACCGTCGTCATAGCCAAACATTCTCAAATGCAGTAATTTCTTTATTTGTGTACACAATATATTTTAAGTAATTATGCAATTTTCCAGAAAAGGAGGACACATACAGAGCAGAACCAAAAAGCTTAAGCAAATCAAAGTCAGAGTAGCAGTCATTGACCAATAAACATAACAGAAATGATATTCCAGGTATTCCATTTTACATGTACTGAAGTACCATAGATACTGATTTAACAACACAATGATGTATGTGTATGCTGCCTGCTTATTTACTTTTAAGCTATTCTAATGTAAGCCCAAGCATTCTACCCTAACTAAAAATGTTAATATTATGTTTTTCATTTTGTTATTATAGGTGCTCACAAAGAAAATACTGCCAAAAAAATGGAACTGCAATGGTCGTGCTAATGACCCCCCCCCCCTCCAAATACTGTTATTACACTCAAATCAGATCTCTTTCTTGTTCTGGGAAAAATGTTAGAGTACACCAATACAAAATGTACACACACACACACACACACACACACACACACACACACACACACACACACACACACACACACACACACACACACACACACACACACACACACACACACACACACACACACACACACACACACACACACACACACACACACACACACACACACACACACACACACACACACACACACACACGCACACACACGCACACACACACACACACACACACACACACACACACACACACACCATTATTTCTGCTCTTGTGTTTTTAAGCACATTCAGGTCCTTTGTTAAGAGGGAAGTACATCAGCAGCTATTTTAGATAAATGTGTGTCACTACTGACTGGTTGCTGATGCTAACCAGGAAGATGCAGTAAATATGATCACAAGAAAGTACACTAAAAGAAACATATGAAATATTAATCCTCAGTGCAGGCACGTGTCCCTGCCCTGTTATAAAACCATAAAAATCAGTCCTGTCTTCCTGCTGGGACTAGCAAGCTATTCATGTTACTGACGCTCTGTCTCCAACTTCATTCAAAAGTGTTAAATAAATCATTTTATGACTCAAGCCATTTACTTTGGCCTGCAATTTGCTTAACATGGGGTGGGAATAGAATCCGCAGCCTTCTGATCTTCCAGCATCAAATAAGGGTAGCTACCTTGTTGCCTCACAGCAAGACGTCCCATTCGATTCTCAGCTAGAGCGTCTT
Source organism: Protopterus annectens (assembly GCF_019279795.1). NCBI lineage: Eukaryota > Metazoa > Chordata > Ceratodontiformes > Protopteridae > Protopterus > Protopterus annectens. Next base: position 874,787,476 of record NC_056725.1, on the reverse strand, counting down.
CTGTGTGGAGACATGCTTGAATGAGCATGCCTTTGTTGAAGGTTGTGCATCAGGGCTGGTAACTCTGCACGTAAAAATCCACTACCAAACACTAGCGGACCGGAGTTCCACTGTGGTGACCCCTGACCCATAAGCCAAAAGACACAACAACCTATTCATCTCTTAACACTGTGTATAATCTCTTATCTCTTGTGTACTCTGCATCTGTGTATCTTTTCTGTAAAAGTTGGTGCAATCTGAAGTGGGCCTTGTCTGAAAAAGGCCCAGTCCACTTACCACAGGGGAAAAAAACACACACAATGATCCAACTAAACAGATAGTATTCTTCACTGTAAGCATAACATATGCCAATGAATGTTTATTTAACTACCACCTCAGTATTGTTTTGGCAGATGTAGCCTGAAGCTAGCATAATTCATTGGAGTGTATTAAACCATTGGAGTATATAGTTAATTATTAATTTGGTCATCTCCTCAAGAAATTAGTTTAAAATACTATAAAACCTTCTGTATATGAAATTTACTACTCACTGTCATGAGGCTGAAACTGAAAATTGAGCAGCTGGTCTCAGTGCATAACGTCCCTCAACAAGTTACCTTACATTTTGCTACTATAGGTGCAGAAACTAAGACTGCAAAATGTGTAAACATTTATTCTTGGACGACAGAGGAAAAAAAAAAAGAAAGTACATTTGCTACCATACTTTCACTGGAATTACAAAACAGGTTCAAAGTGGTGATTTTATCTATGCTCAAGTCAAAACCACAACAACTGGGAGTCCAATCAAGACAAAATGAATTGGAGAAGAAAAAAAATATTTCAGTGCATTGGCTACACCATGAAAGCTTGCTTAATATCTAGATGGAAACAAAAAGGTTTTGTGAGGCATGAAAAAATAAATTACTTTTTAAACACATTACTGGAATGCCAGTCAAAATCAAGTATAAAAAAAACAAGCAGCATTCAGGTCAATGCAAATCACTCCACTTCTCCTCCTTTATTTATAATTTATATTCAGCTTGTATAAAAGTACCAAGTAACATGCATTTTCTGAATAATTAGAAGCATAAATCAACAGTATAAAAATATGACAGAAAACAAGATGCAAAATCGAGGACACATGAAAAGCCACTGTACTTGTGTCTACCTTGGATGGGGGGGATACTCTGTCTGCACACTTGCACTGCATAACTGCTCATTGCCTTGCTTGAACACATCCAAAGTCACTATATGGGGGAGTGGGGTACAAGTATGTCACAATTTGAAATGTCTCTGGCTGACGGTGATGGCTCTGACACAGTTGTCATACTCTCAACCTCAGAGCAAGAAATCTGGACAAAGCCATAAATAAGAGTGGGACAAAGGTCCATAAATAAGGACAATTTTTAAATATTGCTCTTACAAACTTAGAAAATTAATAAAATAGTAGGTCTTGCATTACTATGACTTTTCTGAAGGGTATGAAATCTGAAACTCAAATGTCTGTCATTATTTTCTAACTTCAATCTTTAATGATTTGCCACTAATTTGCCAGAAAACAATTTTATGAAAAACGGACCATAAATGTGATGTGAAAATCTGTACACACTGCAGACACAGACACAAAAACTAGATGTAGATAAAGGAATATATGCCTTTCTAAAGAATCAGGCATAAGCAATAAACTAAACATTAACAGTTTCAGGATGCCATAGGTGTATGCTACTAAAAACAGCTCCTAAGACAGCATATTAAAACATTATTACTTACATAAAATAGTTATCAAATAACTGTTTAAGTTAAAAAGTACTTACAAGAGAAACTGCTATGTCACACACATAGCCGAAATAGAACAATGACTGAAGTTACTACACTAAGTTTGGTAGTGCTGTCAAAAGGGTTTAGCCTTGTGAGTATCAATCAAACTGAGTAAAGGCAATAATGCATACTTTTACTCTGACATTTAAATCCACTCATTCATATTTATGGTCTCCAGGACATATTACTACACATTTATAGTGATGAATGTTTTTGTGACCATCACTAGACTGCAAATAAGTACTCTGATTGAAATATTTCACTGCTGGGAAGTGTCCCTGTCCATGAAGTGCAGAAGTCTAAGTGGTGAATAATGAAGGGGGTGTAGGGTTCAAACCTTTCATATATAGAGGTGTATAGGGCTCAAATCCAGAAAAAAAAAACAGCTTTTGAATTATGCTGCAGACTTCTTCAGTTTTTTAACTTTTATTCAGAATTCAAAAGCCTGAGTTTCATATTCATCACATGAATCCCTGGATCATTTAATTAGCACTAGGCTAACTGCCCTTGTGGGCTGTTTTAAGCCTAGCCAATTACCCCATGTGAAAATCAAACCTTGTACTTTGTGTCTATAATGTAGAAACCCTGACCATTCTGCCAGCCTCCCAACCCTGGCCTATTTATATTCTCCCCAGACATTTTTGTAATTTGATTTGGGAAAACCTTTATTACCATTATATCTAACGCAGACAGTTTTCCTTTTTTTTTAAGTGTGAATTATATTCAGTTGTTAAATAACAGCTCTATCTATCCATTGTAGTACATTACAAATTGTATTACCTTATGGAGCTTTTCTCCCCATTATATACTGAAAAGGAACTAGCCACCCAATCAAGTTATCCAATATATCCACACTGACAGTTTGTAATGGTCCTGCATAAAGGGAAGAGTGTGTTTAAGTGGTTGGCAATTTTATTTACACTTAGTGTTACCTTATTTTAGAATGGCATGATTAGCATAAAAGACAGCCTGAATGTAATTAATGTTCCTTCATGGATTGTGTGAACCTACCTTTGTACATGGATGTGCTGCAAAACAAACTAGAACATTTTGTTCAAAACATAATGTGCAATAATAACAGCAATAATAATAATAATAAGAATTATAAGAGTTTATCAATCTACATTAGATGATCTGATTACCTTAAAAAACAAAGTACCACTCTTTTAGGACCTTGCTTGATTTGTTCTTTGATTAGATAATCTCATCACATTTTAATTCTGTATCTGTTAGTAAGTGTTCTACATTTTTTCATTTATTCCATATTATTAAAGTGGTTTTGAACATTTTTGTGATGAAAGGTTGAGAGTTACAATTCAGTGTTTTGATTGTTATTGTAGCATTGTATTATGTACGCTGTTATTTGTCTTTAATTTAAAAAATCTTGGCTGACCACAGCAAACAGGTTTAGTTTCAATGGAGCTTCTCCTGTAATTTAAAATAATTAGCTTTTTTAAAGTTAACCTTGATTAAGTTTGGAAGCCAAAGTTGGGTTACCTAGAATTACTACCACATTTAATTTATCTGTCCTTGCAATTATCTTAGCAGCTATAAATTAAGTGTGTGTGTGGGGGGGGGGGTGAATATCAGGCAGTAGGATGCAACAGTTTATTAACTATAGTTTGTTTGTGTCTTTCGGCTTTTCCCGGTTACCTTCCATAAATAATTGCGTATGTGAATTCTAATTGTTCTCACTTATTATTATCTTATCAATAAACTTGCAGTTTGCGGCAATCCAAAATGTTGTACAGATCCATACTGCACCCACAACAAGTAGCGCTGAGTGAGACCTAGATACACATATGCATCTGCTGTAATGGCAATAGTTAAGTTTGCAAAGACTACTCAGTAGGAGTAAACCGACATTCATAAATAAAGTACAAGGGTATCAATTTTGCATATTTAAACACAAAGTTTAAAATGCATAAATTAACTAAGTATGTAAGACTATTACACAGAGCAGTGAGCAGAGAACACTGAATTGCATACTACTGTGATTTTTGTATTGCAACTCAGCATAGCAATATTAATAAAGTCAGAAGCCTTGAAAATAGCAGCAGCTGGACATGCATGTAAAAAAGCAAACAGCCAAGAAAAGTTCATTCCACTCTCAATTTTTTTTTCTTTTTAAATTACTTAGTGTATATCATCTCAGATACACGCATTATACAACTCTCTTGACTTCTTTGCTCAATAAACAGTGACAAAGGCGGTGGTTACACACACTACTCCTCTTCTCAGTGCACATTCCGAAAACTAAATCCAGTTATGTTCAGTTTTTTTTTTTTGGAATATTTAGTTTAATCCAAATAAATAATATGGACAAGGAGTCGGATACCTACCTCAATTTAAAGTTAAAAATAAATGAGTGACTGTCCGTCTCCATCTGTCAGTGTCTGCATGACATGAACTGAAGTTAGGATTAGGAATCAACTTTTTTCTTTTCTCTGTCTGAGAAGAGAACTCTCCGTAATGCAACTGCAAGCCAAAAAGCAAACAAGTTATTTCAGCAACAGACCCAATGGTAGCAACCAAAGTACTGTGCTACTACTGATTGTTTCTTGCTCTCTTTTTCAGGAAGAGAGCAAGAACCAATCAGAAGCCATCCAGCCTTCCATATCACTTACATGGCTGGGGATGTGGCAGTCCAATCCCCTTCCACTTTACTGTGCGGTTAAACCGTATAGACTTCTGGGCATCACATTGATGCCTTCTTTCCTTAATCTGGACTGCTTTTACAGCAGTCCAGATTTAGAGAAACTAATTTAAAAAAAAAAAAAAAGGAACTCGCCGAGCATGTGCAGTTTGAGTTCTGGGACTTTGCGAGTCAGTCAAACTCGCTTAGAACACTGCAGCCAGCCAGTAAATTTAAATTTAAATAATTACTTTATTATATTTTATTTTTAAAAATGGTCTTTTCTTTACAGCTGGGGGGAGGGCTGCAGTCCTGCAGTCCATTGCCACATGCCGCCACTGCTTACTGATATTAATGTTTATTTTGTGCAAGGTTACGAATAGCTTGGTTATCCTTTGAATTGCTATGAATATGTCCATAATCTGTAACACCCTGTTAACAGCAGCTGTTTAACTGCAGGGTTAGTAAAGCTTGCTACAGACTGTTATATGTCTGCTAAAGATTTTTTGCAATATGGTATAATTTTTTTGAAAGTGCTATCAAGTTCTGTTTTATCATTATTACATTCATTTCAAGAACCACATAATATTTTTCTTTTAAGGGAGTGACATGGGCAGACTTATGGCTGAAATGCAGAACAGTGAAAATGTATGTATTTGCTTTTGTGTTGTGTATGCACTTTGCTAAGAAATATCTTAGTCCTTACACACATCTTACTGTGTGTTTCATATACTGCAACATTTATGGTTCTATTAACAGAGGCTACATGACACTATCCCACTGTGTGAAGAATGTATATTTTCCATTACTGTTAATGTTTCTGATCACAGAGCTGACATGAGTTAATTTTTGCTAACTATTTACCTACATGCCCAGCATGTGTTCCTTTCTTGAAATCCTAAGCCAGGTTCCATATTAGTAGACCATCCTCCATTCAGGTGATGTCATAACTACAAGTCTTTTCACTGCATTTTTGACACACACTTTCAGTTAAGACGGATTAGCTAGGTAGGTTGGTGCTAAGGTTAAAGTCTGGATGTACATTACCATTGTAAGTTTGAATTTCATGTCTTCCAGTCTGTATTCAACTATGTTTAAGGATGTGAAAACCTGTATGTAAACTTAAAAATGTGTATGGTGATTATTTAATGTTCTTCAGACATAAACTTTCTAGAAATTGATCTGAGAAATGTATATCACTATTTGAGGAATGCATCATTCATATTTGCTTGTTTCTATTTTTTGGGACGATGAAGACAGGACCAGAATGTGTGCTCTGTTCATCAAGTGGATGCACATACTTGAGGAGCAGTAGAAGGCAAGAGGAATGTTGATTATTTTTTCTTTTTTTTAAATGAAATGCATCTGATACTTCTTACTTGCCTGTATTTTTCACATTACTGTGTATATTGTTTAGAATGCCTGAATGCCCATCATGCATCAGTAAGGTAAGTGAAATAATCAGAACAACCACAAAACAAAAATATAATCAACAAATAAAGATGGTAGCGAACCGAAAAAAACTAAAAACCAAAAACTGGTTCACTTGGAGAGACCAAATAAGGGTCAGAAACCTTGAGTAATCCACTTTATTAATGCCAAATAAACTGATACGTTTTCTACAATAAAAAAGTCTTCATCAGAAAATACCAGCTACCACTATCTAAACACAATATATATAACCTGTTTAATGAATGAATTAATTAATTAATTATCCACTTGAAGTTTTTTTGTAAAAATCTGATAAATCCACAAGGTTAAATAAATACCCATTTCAAATAACAAACTATAAAAGTGTACACAATAATATAAATAATGAACCAGATTTTACTTAGTGTTATCTAATGATAATGTTGTTCAAACCATCAAATAATAAAATAATAAAAAATATTTAAAAGGTTATTATTAAAAAATACACCACATCATTACTTAAAATCCCTCTAACATTGGTGTACTACTGCCACCATGTGAATTTTTTACAAATTACATCAAAGTTTTGCTGCTCTAAGTTTAAGTACAGAAGTGATAGACAAGAAGTCATTTAAACCAGGGGGGTTTGTAGATTCCAGGACAATCTGCCAAAAAAACTCCCTGTATTCCAATCTGGCATCCCACATACCACCCCTTATATCCTTGGAAACAGTCTCTAATACAAAAAAAGAATAAGTAGCTTGTGGACAATCAGTAATGTGGCGATACAAAGCGTTGTTCGTGTTTTGTTTTCTAATTTCATAAAAATGTTCATATATATGACTTTTCAATTTCCTTTCAGTTTTCCCAACGTAAAAGGATGTGCATTGATTACAAGTAACAATATAAACAACTCCTTGGGTGTTACAGTTGGAATAACTTTTACTGAAAATTTGCCTATCTCTTGCTGGAATATATAGGTTGTTTTTGTTAGTTATGTGAGAACATTCTGAACAAGTGCCACATTTAAAAGTACCCTTGTTCCGTGACCCCCCATCTTTGCCACAAGATCCACCAAACTCAAATAGTTGCTTAAAATTCAAGTCCTTGCGATAAATGAATTTCAAAGGTTGGTTACCCATTGAACCCAGATCTGAAATTTCAACAAATCTGTTCCATTCCCTGGTAATGACTTCCTTAATGACTCTGGAATCACCTGTATAATCTAAAATGTATGTTTGTTCCCAGTTGTTGGTTTTGTTATACACCACCTCATTGTCCATGGGACCTTCAATAACCTTCCCTAAAATGGGGGCAAATCTACCTTTTCTCCCTTCAAGGACCACCTCAAAAATTTCCTGCATTAAATCCAATGGGTAACCCCTCTCCCCAAACATGTCCATAACTTTTTTACACTCAACCAAAACTTCTTCATCATTTGAGGTCATTCTACTCACCCTAACAAGTTGTCCCTTAACTAGGTTCTTTTTCTGGTAAAAAGGGTGACCACTTTTAAAGTGTAAGTAAGCATTGGAAAAGGTTTCTTTGCGGTGTATTTTAGATGAAAACCCTTGACCTACTTTATTTAAAGAAACATCCAGATAAGTTAATGTCTGTGAATTGAGAGTATGAGTAAAGTCCAAGAAATCTGTAGTACTCTTTATGTAGTCCAAAAATTCAAAAAAGTTTTCTTGGGAATCAATCCAAAAAATACAAATATCGTTAAGAATCCTTTTATACAAACACCAACAACTGGAAAAAGGACTGTGTAAAACAAACAATTCCTCCCACCTAGTTAAAACAATATTTGCATATGTGGGGGCACATTTAGCCCCCATAGCAACTCATTTTGTTTGCTTAAAAAATTCCCCCTGAAAGTACATGAAATTGTTTTTTAGAATGGTCTCCATAAACAAAAGACAGTTCCTGAAGTCATTTTGGGAAAATAGATTACTATCTCTCATACTGTCTTCTAACCATAGTAGTCATATGTCATGGGGAATGGAGCCGAACAAATCAACAACATCCAAGGTTATAAATAAAATGTTGGGGGAAAATAAATGGGATTGAACTGACCTAAAAAAATCCCATGACTCTTTGAGAACTGCATCACCCCTATAAGAAAGTTGCTTAAGCTTGTCATCTACAAATTTAGCCAGTGGAGTAGTGACTGATCCCTCAGAAGAAACAATAACTCGTAAAGGGGGGGTCAATTGAATCCTTATGCACTTTTGGTATACCAAACACTGAAGGGACTTTAGGATGTAAATTAATCATAAAATTGAACAAATCCATAGAAATTGAACCTTCTAGTAATAAATCATTGAGCAGCAAACTGATTTTAGAATTTGCTATATTAACTTCATTGATCGAAGCTCTTGAGTATTTGGTAGTATCATAGAGCATGTCTTTCATCTTAGATTCATATATTATAGTGTCCATAAGTACCGTTCCACCCCCTTTATCTGGCTGCATAATTCTGATGTGACTGTTGTTCTTAAGTTCATTTAATAATTTTCTCTCTTCATAAGATAAGTTGGGGAAAATTCTATGTTGGACTACTGTATCTCTAATTTCCCTCAAAAACACATTCTCCAAATTTCTCAATTGTGGATGTAAAGGGGGGTTTATTGTACTTTTTTTTCTTTAAGGGAATTGTACTGGAAGGTTCATTGTGGATGTCTTGAAATAATAAAGCCAAATTCTTTTCCCTTAAAAATAATTTTAAATCTACTATGGACCTAGGTATACTAGCTTCCCTTACTGGAATGAACTTGAATCCTTTGGAAAACAGTTTAAAATATTCCAAATTAACTGACAAACTACTAAAACTGAATATTTTATAATTATTAAATTCAAAAATATTCCCTTGTTGAACTATTTCAGAATTTGTGTCAAGGAAATTAGTTATTTGTAATTCGGTCTGCGGTTGGAAAAATTGTGATAGACTGGATTCTTGTTGCGAGTCCTGTCAGATCGTTGCAACGGGGGTGGGTGATCTAAAGGGAGCCTTTCCTCATTTTCATAAAAAACCTCATGTCTGTCATGTTCAGGCTCATTTTCAAGAAAATCAGTCTGTTGATTGTTTGTATTGAGGGAAAGTTCCTTAGACCTAAAATTAAAATTAAATGGTCTGGGTTTTGGATAAGCCATACCCGCCTTATAATCTCTAAGATCTCTTGCCAATTTAGCTTGCTTTCTTTCATAATAGCAATACATCTTGTCTCAATTTCTGAAAAAAATGTCAAAATACTATTTTTTCTCTGTTTCAACAGTAAAAAGAAGATCGTTAAGAATACTGGTGTTAATACGTTTGATTTGTTCAAGAGTAATGGCCCTGACTCTCTCATTCTCCCTAAGTATAGCTCTGACCACTTCCAAGCCATAATTGTCAAATATTTTTAATAATTCTGCATGAAACTCTGAGCCCTCCACAACTTTGTTGGGAAATTTACTAATTCTAAGTCCCTTAGGGACAACTTTTTTATCTAAACATTCCCTAAGGAATGTACAGTCACAACCCAAACGTTTGTATTTTTCCAGATAAAAATATAAGTCATCCAGGTTCTCCTTGTAAGTTTTGACCACATAGTCACTCTGTCTAGAACCTGAAGAAACTCCGTTAAAGGAATAATTTTTGTCCACAAAAGCTTGAAAATCAAAAGCTTGGGAAAATGAAGAAATGTCACCTTGATTAGAATGAGAACCAGGGCCGTTAGTGTTGACCTGATGTCCTTGGTCTCTCTCATGAGAAACCGAAGTGGGAGCACGTAATAAACGTGGAAAATCTGTAAAATCCTCATTCGAGTGTAAATTAAGTCCATTAGAGCCAGCTGTTGATTGCTGCGGACCCGTTGAAACCTTGTTCCGGGACGTGTGCAATTGCTGAGAACCTGCCTTAGAGCCAGAAGCAAGAAACATGATAAAAGTGTTTTTTTCCTGCTACTACCTGGGCGACTGTCCGATCTAGCTAAACTGCAAATATTTCTGCTTCTTGAACTGCTTTAAACTGTCTAAAGTTGTTTTTGCACCTGCACTTTTAAAGTTTGTCCTGTTTGTTGCATTTACTTGTTGAGGCTACACACTCAAGTGCGCTAGCCTGTGTTACATATTTATTGCATTTTCCTGCTGTTTGTTGCAAAAAAGAAAAAAAAAAAGTTATCCTTGTTTCCCATCTTTCCTGACCTAGAGTAGTCCAAATACAGTCTTTGCTGTATTCTGGACTTTTGGAAAGTTCCTGTGTTGCCATTTCCTTTCTTGGATAGAGGGAGGCTTCTTTGTTCACCAGTGGCAGTGGGGAGCTTGGAGCAGCCTATCTGTCCCTGCAGGAGTGTTCCCAGTGCAGGAATCTGGTAGTCTGTTGGCTGTTTTGGGCCAATTTCTAGCTCTTTCAAGTCCACCTGTATAAAACCCGCTGTAGCGCGGCTTTGCGTGATTTTGTGCATAGCGCGGCATCAAGCAGCACCGCTTAAATGGGTTTGAGCCATTCTCGGCTCCACAAAGTCTGCTCTTCACTTTTTCCCTTGGAACTGATCTAATTCTCATAATAAACACCCTATTCCTACGCTAAAGCCTAGCACTTGCTCACTAAAGCAATTATATAAGTCAGCACTAAAAAATTAAAAGCACTACACCCTCACAAACTCCCCTTGAGTACCTTGTTCCCCATTGGACCTTTTTTTCAATTATAAAGCAATTCCCAATACTATTCTAGCATGTCCAAAGGTCAGTTGTCAATCTCCTCTCCGGTCCAGATGGTGAACCTGGGAATCTTGAGGCAGTGTTACAACTGCCTCATGTACACAGACAACCCTCTCCTCCTCCCAACAAATTCCAACACATGTGAGAGATGCAACCATATAGCCAAACTGGAGGCTAAGCTCTCTCAACTCAGTACTGGCATAACCAGTCAGGAGGAGAAGGAAACCACACTCACTACAACAGCAAACCAAACACATAAACACACAAAAACATACTTGGAGGCTCTAAATAAAAGTCTGCCTAAGCAGCAGAGACCTCCAAAGCAGACACCCAAGCAACCGCTACCCCAAAACAAAACACTTGCAACACATAGCTCACAAAGCCAGTGTGCTGAACAGTCACAGCTCTTAAGGCTAAACAACACACCTGATACACTTGTAATAGGTGACTCTATCATCAGGCATACTGACGTCCCGCTCACCAGGCTGAACAAGGAGAATTTCACGGTGAGCTGCCTGTCGAGTGCTAGGATCTGCCACATAACACAAGCACTCAGGTCACTCCAAGGCAAGTACAAATATGACTCAGACATTGTCCATGCTGGTGTGAATGACCTGAGACATACCTCCCTGGACTACATGAAAAGAGACACAGAGGAGCTCTCTGAGCATATAGCCCAGGCTGGTATGACCCTGACCTTGAGTAGCATCTTACTCTCACCAAGAATGATGCCACAGTATGAAGACAAGATTATCAATTTCAACAATTGGCTTAAGTATTGGTGTCATTCAAAGGGGATCCAATGCCTGTCAGCCTGGGATGACATGCTCGACAAGCCACAATGCTTCGTTAGGGACGGCTTGCACCTGTCACCCCTGGGCTTTCGGATATTGGCAAAGGCTCTTGCTACCCCCATAGTGCCTTTTTTAGGCAAGGCTCAAAAGACAAACCCACCTCCATAGGTATCACAAGGGATAAGAAACTAAGAGTAATGCTACTCAACACCAGAAGTCTAAACCTCAAGATGCATGCACTCTAAACTCTCCTTAGCATGGAGAACATCGATATCTGTACAGTAACAGAAACCTGGTTTAAGGCTCTCGAGAGCACCCTAGTACTACCAGGTTATACCTCATACCATGCTTTTCGGCCCCAAAACTTGGACCAAACCACAAAAGGAGGCGGAGTATCAATATTCATCAAAGATACCCACACCTCCAGGTTGGTGGCACAGCACGAAGCATCAGAGACTATCCTTGTGCAGCTAACAGTGGGTAAAACTGCCTTCCAGTTTATAGCCTGCTACAGACCACCCTCACAAACCCAGGAAACCCACTCGGCCTTCCTGAGAACACTGGAAAATATGAAGGTCTCTCCAAACACCATTATATTGGGTGACTTCAACTACCCAACCATAGACTGGGAGCATTGCTCTAGCTCCAACACCCTAGCCCAAAGGTTCCTAGAATTTATAAACTCAAATGCTATGGAACAACTTGTTACCACTCCCACAAGAGGGGAAAACATACTGGATCTGATCATCACCAACATGGGGACTCTATGCTCCAGACCAGAAGTGTATCCCTCACTGGTAAGATCAGACCATAAACTAATCTCACTGGATATTCACATCCTGACCCCACCCCATGCCCAGAAAACCACAGTGAAAAACTTCTCTAAAGCAAATTTCACACTCCTCAAAACTGAGATGGAATCCTTCAAAGCCCCGGGCCTGTGGATATCTGCCCAGACCACAAAATCCTTTATAAACGCATTCTATGAACACCTTCAGGAATGCATAGATCATGCAATCCCAAATAAAACCAAGACCCAATCCTCCAAAGGCAGACGTCCTGTCTGGTGGACCCCAGCCATAAACAAACTATACAATAGAAGGAGGAAGCTACTACATGACAGAGCAAAATCCCAAAAAGGGAAGGCATCTCTGATCAGTATTAGCAAAAAACTATGGGCACTCATAAAATCGTCTAAGGCCAGCTTTGAGGGAAAAACTGCACAGGACACTAAGGATAATCAGAAGGCTTTCTTTAGTTATGTTACGATCCTGTGTGGGAATTCCCAGATATGCTCAGAATTAGTCCAAAATGACAAATAATGCACCAAACCCACAGACATTGCCAACATCCTAGCTGACAGGTTCAGTGCAAACTTCTCCCCCACTCCCCACCAAAAGGGCTAATATCTATCCCAGCAGAGTGCTGCCCCCCTGACATCTCAGATGCTCAGGTAAGAGTTGCCCTCTCCAAAGCAAGAAACACAGCATCAATGAGACCAGACGGTGTCCTGGGCGGCGTCCTACATGAACTCCAAGAAGAGCTAAACCCAACCATAAAACTACTGTTCATTCTCAGCCTTACTACAGGATATGTACCCAAAGAGTGGCGTACAGCAACAGTGGTCCCTCTCCACAAAGGTGGTGCCTCAACGGATCCTGGAAACTATCGCCCCATAAGTCTCACTAGCTTGGTCTGCAAAGCTATGGAAAGGATCATCATGGACCTTATAAATAAAGATATTGGGGACCTACAGACACTGGATCCTACCCAGTTTGGCTTTGTTAAGGGCAGATCCTGCCTCTTAAACCTGGTCATTTTCTTTGAAACAGTCACCAAGGCCATTGACAAGGGGAAGGTGGTCCACACAGCCTACCTGGACCTCGCAAAAGCCTTCGATACAATACCCCACTCGGGCATTATAGATAAGCTCACCAGCTTAAATATAAACCCCTATGTCACTAGATGGGTTGCAAACTGGCTCAAGGACAGAACCCACATAGTTAGAATAGTTGGAGCCATGTCAGACTCCAAACCAGTTACAAGTGGCGTTCCACAAGGCTCAGTCCTGGGACCTCTCTTGTTCGGTATATATTTCTCAGAGGTACAGGCCAACATGGAAGGACTGTGGCTGACCAAGTTCGCAGATGACTGCAAACTGGGCGCCATAATAGACTTTCCAGCCGAAACAAGCATCCTGCAAAAGGACCTCATAGAAACAGACAACTGGTGCCAGAGCCATGGCCTCAAGCTAAACGCCAAAAAGTGTATAGTTATCCCCTTTGACAAAAGCAAAGTGCCCACAAATTACCACATAGGTGGTAATCCATTAAGTACAGAAGAAGTAATTAGGGACCTGGAGACCCAAGTTGATAGCAATCTCTCATTTGACAACCACGTGGCCAAAGTGGTTAGAAAAACATTTTATATAGCCCACCTAATCATGAAGGAATTCACATCTAGATCAGGGGAGGTCATCGTGCCTCTTTACTCATCCCTCATCAGGCCCATAATTGAGTACAATGCCCCTTTTGGGATGTACATTACCAGACACCTGCAGCAACTGGAAAGACCCCAAAAGTACCTCACCAAGAGGATCAAGGGGCTCAAACAGATGCCGTATGCTGCCCGGTTAAAGAAACTCCAGCTCTATTCAGTGGCATACCACCTGCTCAGAGGCGATCTGTGCCTGATGTATAAAGCCATGTCCAACTCGGAATTAATGGACATGCTGCACCTCAGAAAATCCAAATCCCATCGAGCTACGCGCTCGAGGGACTTAAACCTCAGCACTGAAATAAATAGGACATGCTGGAGGGACAGATTCATAACCCAGAGGTTCCCTTCACTCTGGAATAAAATCCCAGTCCGGGTTAGGCAGAGTCCCTCATTGACTCTCTTCAAGAGGAATCTTGATGAGTGGATGGGAGATCGTAGGTTTACCCTGGGTATCACTTCTGTGTCACTGTTAGACAGAGGCACAGTATACAAACCTCGAAAAAGGGCATAGCAAAATTAATTTAAAATGGGTGGCGAAAGCCATACACACTCTGGCTAGGCTTATAAATGCCCTAGGGCAGATATTCTAGTGTGAACCTATGAACCTATGAACAATAGATTGGCAGGCTGGTGTCAATAGTTCGACCAACTGGGAAAATTGGCCAATGACTTTCCTCAGTTCACCTTTCTCGTCGTAATTACATAGTTGGTGATCGGTTTCTCCCCCTGGAGTCTCCGCCATCTCAAACAAAAACTATAACCAACAAATAAAGATGGTAGCGAACCGAAAAAAACTAAAAACCAAAAACTGGTTCACTTGGAGAGACCAAATAAGGGTCAGAAACCTTGAGTAATCCACTTTATTAACTCCAAATAAACTGATACGTTTTCGACAATAAAAATCAAATAATATAAAACAACAAGGCTACAGACCCAAGAATAATCTATTAAATTCTCTAGCACATTGGCAAAAAGTCTTCAAGGAGTAAAACAGTAAAAATAATCACCTTCACATATTTTATACATAAAAGACCAATTGAAAAAATCAAACAAAACAATTAAATTCAAATAACCTCTGATTAACTCTTAAAGTACCATATACTACTTTAAAAATACCATATAAACATTCTCCCATTATAATATACATTTCCAATTACATTCTGCATTTAAACCCTTGGGTATCAGTGTCATATTTTAAAATATACACAGTTTCTTTATACAATAATTTATCTTTTAATAAATTTTCCTCCCGAAATTTCACAGTCATCTGTTCTAAAATAGTACCTTGTAACAAAAGAGCATCACTTTCATGATACTGTTTAAAATGTGATGCAACTATACTTTTTTTTTAATATTTCTTATATGTTCTTGTACTCTACATTTAAAAGCTGTTTTACTCTCCCCAATATAAAATAAATTACATGGATATCTGAGGGTATAAATAATGCCCTCAGTAAAGTAAGTAACAGTTTTAATGGTAAAAAGGGAAGAATTTTAATCTTATCAAAAGACTGAACTACATTCTTACAGCTACAACAATTACCACATGGAAACATACCCACCACTGAAGTATTTAGAAAGTTGGAAGAACAAAACAGTAATGTACTAACATATCTGCTGTTCCATGCCCCCTCTTATCTTATATCAAAGGGTTATTAATTAATTAAATAACACAATTCTTTATTTTTTACTAAAAAAGACCAACCCCGGGATTCATGAAGCTTGCGCCAGGCGCACACATAGCGTAGGCGTTATAACGCCAAATATGGCCGCCGAGCGATTCAGGTATGATCCATTTCCACGTGCACTACCGGCGTACGCCAGATCTGCGCAGCCCCCGGTGTAGGTATGCAAATCACCCCTTGTGCAGTGTTGCACCATGCAAATGAAGGCATATAGCGATTCATGAAGTGGTGCAGGCGTAGCGTAAGCCCACGGAAATGTAAACCACAAAACACGGTTTACATTTTCCCAAACAGAACATCGGAGCTATGGAAGAGGGCCGGATCCAGGTATCACAACATGAACATATGCCAATGGCGAAATACACAGCCAATGGCATAAGAAAAGATGTACAACACGTAAATAACAACATTTAATGTCATGTCCACAGTAATGCACAGCAGAACCGCAGGCAATGTGTGCGGAAGCTGTAACATAAAGAAATAATATAAAAATGTCATAAAATCGCAACGTAATAGAAATCAGGTTCACAGCATAACACACAATGATAGGCATGGAACACCACAACCAAGGTGCAAGAGTTGCTAAGGGCTTCTGATAGTGTTCGGCGTGGTAACTATGAATTAGTAGTCAATGCCATGCAAATGAGGCAGATAATACTGAATCGCAAATGTCCCGCCGGAGGAAGGTTGTACCATACGGTGCAGCGGTATAACACCGAGGAGTGGCTCAGAGGAGATACATGACATCAGCAGAGGGGTGTGCCACTGTAGCACTAAGCACATTGGAGCATTGCAAATCTGGCCTGTCCATTGCTAAGCAAAGCTGCAGGATAGGGGTGGGGAGGAATCATTTAGCTGAGAGCACACATGGTGGCCAAAAGCGCATGTGTACGAGGATGAAAACGTGCCCGAAACCCAGTAATCGGACACACGTGTTGCAAACAATAGCAGAAACAGGAAGGTCAAGGGAAGAAAAGGAAATGCGGAAGTAGGGTAATTGGAGTACTAATGAGCAATCAACACCAATCAACCCACGAAGGCCAATCGACGGCAGCTGACAAGTCTGCTTGCAGAAACCTGCAAAACAGGATAGGGGAGGCATTGGAGTGCAAAGAAAAGAGGGGAGGTATTGGATTGCAAAGATAGGAGACCTGACACAGCAGAGCAAAGCAAACCGACAGCAGACCAGCAGTAGCACACATAATGCAAAATACGCCAGGTCCAGGAAAGTACAAATGAAAGTAGGCTGCAGGATGCACGCCAGAAAATGGTAGGTGCAACATGCAGAAATGTAAAGGGAAGGTCAAGAGGTAATCCACGGCAGGCAAATTTAATTCAACCAAAGGCACCACAATAGTAGTTCCGGCAGTAAAACACATAACATAACCTGTAGCTACGAACGTACATACACACCCTATGACATCATCGGTGTTCACAGCACAATAGTATAAAGTGTGTAAGCACCCAACACACACCTGTGTATTCCCAAACACCGCACCATAGGTGTAAACACACGGGGAACTTTTAAAATGTACATGTTGGGAGCTGCCATAGCTGTGATTCATCAGCATGTGTTAGAGACTGACGGTGTTGTGGAGGATGATGCCGACAACCACTGCAGGCATCGGAGGAGAAGGAGAGTGTTCAGACCAAGGGTAACCTACCAGGGGCTACATGACCTGGAGATAGTAGAGCATTACAGGGTGGACAGGGACATCTTACAGCAAATAGTGGAGCTGTGCCGACCACGCCTGAGAACCAGAAACAACAGAGGAGAACCCATACCAGTGGACACGAAGGTATGTGTAAGCCTGCGAATACTGGCCACAGGTACCTTTCAAAGGCCAACTGGAGATATAATGGGTATCTCACAGGCATCAGCATCCAGGGTACTACACCAGTTCCTGGATGCCATGTTACCACATGCCAATGAGCAGATATACTTCCCCAGAACTCAGGAGGAGTTGGCCAGCAATATGCGTCACTTCCACCGTGTGGCACAATACCCGGAGGTACTGGGTGCGATAGACTGCATGCACATACAAATCAAGTCACCGCCCGGTGAGCAGGGTATGCGCTACATAAACCACAAGGGATTCCACTCCATCAACTGCCAGGTCGTGTGCAATGCCCAGGGCATTATCATGGATGTGTGTGCTGGCAGCCCTGGAAGCTACCATGACTCCCATATCTGGCATGCCTCACAGCTGTATCAGGTATTTGTCAGGGGGGACATCACACATGGCCATCTCGTGGGGGATGCTGGCTATGCACTGGAGCCGTGGATGATGACTCCCATCAGAAATGCACACACACCCATGCAAGAACGCCATAATGACGCACATGCACAAACCAGAATCATCATAGAGCGTGTGTTCGAGATGCTGAAATCACGGTTCCGGTGCTTGGATACATCTGGTGGAGCCTTGCAGTACTCCCCAGGCACGTGTGCCCACATTGTCATAGTATGTGCCATGCTACATAATATGATCCTGCGGAAGCAGCTGCAGCAGGGACAAAATGGTGAAGACCCACATAGCCCACCGCAATTGCCAAGGCCAGTACAGGCACAGAGGGATTCAGACCATGAACACACTGTGCCAGCCCCTGTAGGCAGATGGAGGTGTGCCCAATATGCCTATGCCTTGGCAAAGAGGGAATGTATAGCACATACTCTGACCGTGTAGGCTCCTATGGACTGACACCTCTCCACCTGCACACACAGTAAAATGGATGGCACACAAACATGACCACCTGTAAATTGTAATGTATAGTTGGCCCAATGTGTGACTCCTACATAGGCAGCCCTCAAACATTGTAAACACAACAGCCAGTGGAACACGGAATGCCAACACCTGAACAGTACATGAGTCTTACAGCATATGGTGGTGCTGTGTGCCTGTCACGTTCCCCGCCAGATATATATATATATATATATATATATATATATATATATATATATATATATATATATGTACACATATGCATATATATAATACAGATAGAAAGGGCAATAGAGGGATATATGGTGATATAGATGGATTCAGTGATATCTGCAAATATGATAGATAGTTCAACGACATGCATAACATCTTGGAGGTACAAATAAATAGGATACCGTCAACCATGGCACGTGTAACATACCGACATGCGTAACCACGAGGCTGAAGGACCGATAGAACACAGTACCGGAACAGTACATCCGCGAGTAATAGTATGATGATATGAAGGGACGGTTAGTCACCACTGATGGTGTCGCGGTCCACGTAGGTACTGTGTTCAACTGTGTCTGTGAGTGCCGTAGTCTGTGTAAGTGTGCGTTGAGGGTGCCGTGTGCATTTCTGTGTGACTGTAATGTGTGTGTGTGTCCGCAACATGTGTATGTTGGTGCCAAGTCAGAGGCAGACCAGTATGGTTGGTGTGGGTATAGATAGCCATAGGCATATGGTTACTACCTGTACCACAGTAGGAGGGACATCCCCACCCTGGGTAGGTGTGTCCTGACATAAAACAGTACAAAGGGCAAATGTCCAAGATGGTAGGACATAAATATGTCCCATATAGAATGTAACAGTCGTATTTAATAGTTATGCCTGTATGTAAGAAACTTAAATGTTACATGCAATATGATAAGTATCCAAAGTCACACAACAATAGGTATGTAGTGAGGATAAAAGTATGTGCTACTTGTGTACTGACCATGGCTACGTGTTGGCCTGTAAACACCGCTTTGTGTCCTGCAAGTGTCCAACAATGACCATATGATAAGGTGGCAACCCATGGCAAACAGGCTCTTTTAACAACACAACCACAATGACTGCAAATATCTGGGACAGAAATACAAGGGATAGCTGTCACCTACACATATCCCCTGATATATCGCTGCAATTACGGAGGTATACAAGTAGCAAGCTCACCTGCAGACGATATAGAAACCAATTAACAATGGCCCAACGTACAATCCCGTAACATAAGTCTACTAACTGTTAGCTCTCTAATCAGGGACGGAGCCTACACACATATATACGGATTATGTAGAAATGCAAGGCCCACAAACCGTATATGTTACGTACAACCACCGACATCCCCCACACTACAAACTAAAGCAATACAAACTGTAATAGCAGCACAAACATCCAGTCAGTCAATTACATCTGCAGAACCCTCAACATACCGTGTGAGAGACACAATTAAAGGCGACATGCAAAATTGCAGGCATTGTATAATGGAACAAACAGCCATGTTACAGGTATTGATTGCAATACTCCGTTATCAGACATCGGGATGACAGGTACACCCACATGTTGAACCAAATACTCTACCTGTCACACACAATCCACGGGGGACATGAATCCAAACTATACTTGTCTCCATGCATAGCAGTTGCAGTTACTCATAACAAAACACAATACAGACCGTCTCCCCGAAGGTAGGGCAAATAGGCAATGCCCAAGTGGAGAATCCAATTATACCCCACTGTTGCCGCGTAATTGGTGAATGGAGTAGCTGCACAGCTGATATGCAAGTAATTAGTCATTCAGGAACACCAATTGGCGGGAAGAATCCACATGTTTCAGGTATCGACATATATAAGGATGACTTGCCAGACATTCAAACTGTATGCTCATACCAAAAAACACTTGAAACACTGTGAGAGTGATAGAAACGAAACGCCGTAATGACAACAAGGTATGTAGAACGCCCGATATGTAAGGTTATGTATAGCATGATCTGTATTAATTAGTTTTACTGTATGTATAGCCTGGTTTGCATTAATTAAACATGTCCGCAATGCATAAAGTGGGGAAAGGTATTTATGTACTGATGTCTTGCTGAGCATACTAACGCTTGTAGAATCTGTGCGTCCAGCAGTGGGACACAAGGTACACAGCACAGACACCAGAAGGGATGCTACATGAGGCCATTAAACAGAACAATGCCATACAACCCGCCGTCAGTGGTAGGGTATGTCCAACAAGGACGTGCCATAGCAGGGGATAGTATATGTTGATATACTGTCACAGCACGCATGTGTATGGGCAAATAACATTAATGACATATGTAAGGTGGTCCCGCTGAGCAAGTATGCTTTGCATTATGGGATACTATGTGAAATATGTGTAATGTATAGTATTATAGGTAGATATGACAGATATTCTACACAGCATAACAGGCATATCATGCCTACCACAGGTATCGTCTATTGGTATGTACAATAACAGGATACATATGGCCTGTAGGTATGGGACATAGTAATAGCATGATAGCTAATCTAAATGGAAGGGCTACCAAGTAACCATGCACAAAGGACATGTAATAGCTGCACAGGTGCATAGTGGGGTACTATGCAGTCTGTCAAGTCCATGTGTAAGCACAACTACAGTGTTCACACTAGTGGCACCTCTCCAGGTTAGTGTCCTGTGAAGAGCAGAGCCAGGTGTCACCTGCACCACTGCACAGTACAGCCACTGTAGTGATCCCAGGCCTACATGTGTCTCCCAACCACCAAGGGAGGTATCACATGAACAGTGCTACTGACTGTTCCTGCGTGATGTACAGAGGACTTATGTTCCACAGCATGGTGAGTGTCCGGTTTGGGAATGTAACCCAGAAGCACATCCCACTCATTGTGGCGTGTGTGCACATATCCATGAGCATGTTGCTCACAGTGGCCTCTGCTTATGTTGCATATGAGGAGTATATCCATCAATACTGTTGTGGACATGGGCCCTGTCTGATCAGCAGAGGTCACCCCTGAGTATGTAGTATGCAAATGTGTAGAGATGTGGTGTCCGTAGTGCAGCCGCATATTTAAACTGTCGGAGCTCAGTAAACGTCATGGCATGTTAATGTTGTGGCATGTAAAGTTGTAGCTGTTGTGTAAGGTACACCCTAAATGGGGTGGTGTACCCTTGAATGTCTGTAGATGTCTTGAGTTCAGAGGTACAATGTGTGCCTATGTACCAGTTACACACCCAGTACAGATAGGTGTGGCTACATAGGAGGATATCCATGCCACAGTGGCAATACAGTAACCACAGGAGTGGGTGCGACATATGTGTGTACTGCAAACATGTACAATGTGATATGTATGTAGGGGACTACCATCCATGTGATAGTCAGTGGGTGAAAGGTGTAATGCAAAGGTGATGTGCATGCACCTTGTGTCATGCAGCTTGATGCCATGATAGTCATATTATGTATCTGTCACAGCGACACCCATATGGTTGGAGTCAGTATCAGCTGGTGGAGCAATCATGGCGCTTGGTATGTAGGGGTTCTAAAGCTAGGCAGGGAAAGTCCCCTGTGACAGCCTGTTCCGCAGGGAAGCATATACTTAACATGAGGGGCCCTATGACTGAGGACCATGGTATACCAAAGTACCTGACATGTAGTAGGTACTATGGTATGCTGGCCTCACTGTGTGTCCTGTCCATGAGCCACATAGCATAACATCCTGAGACACAGGGTACGATGTGCAGGTGGATGTGTATGTTGTCAATACCAGAATGGGGAATTGTGCTGAAAGGCAATGAGAGGACAATGTAGGATGTGTGGACTCCCGTACCATCAGCAACTGCCCTGGTAATTGTATGAAAGGAGTCCACCATGTGTAGGGGCCATGCTCTGGCCTTAACAAGCCCAACCTGGGTGGCAGCAGAGGACGGGAGACCAACAATGTCTCTGAGAATGACATCCTTGATGATGTGCCCCATAGCCATGCAGAACAGTCCAGTCAGGTGTGTAGGGCTATAGTCCCACTCGTGCAATGCGGTGCCACCTGTGTGTAGTGTGATAAATGCTGCTGTGTGCCATTCAGGGTCTACAACATCTGAAACAAGGCTATTACTGAATATGGTGGCCTAGTGGGGAGACATGTAATTAAGAGGTTGGTGGACATCACAGCCTGGGACATTGGAAGGTGACATGGGGCCAGTGTCCCAGGACACATAGAGTGTAGGTCAGCACTGTGTAGGTGTGACCACAGGGACACCACAATGTTCATGTATGGATTGCGGCCCTGTAGTGAGTGAGAGGGTGTACTGTCAGCATTGAATCCATCCTCCAGCATGTTGCCAACAATACCTGGGTCTTCAATGTTCCTGAGTGACTGTTGTATGTGACAGCAGATGTGGGTGTTGCCATCGAATACTGACATACCACCATAATGCCTGGTGGTACACCCCGGAATGTGTGGCAGTCATGTTTACATAGCTAGTCTTGGAGTATGTGATGAGGGACCCTGTGGCCCCACCACGGCTGACCAGTGAGCCACCCCACACATGGGAATGTACACCACTGTGCAACAGCCTACACCTGTTGTTGTACATCATACGCCCGTGGAACATGACCACCAGAGTGGCGTCTGTTATCTGGTGTGTACCATCATGGCTCTGTGTGGAATAGCATGATCCATGCAGTTGTGTACATGCTAATTAAGTGCACTGAGGTATATGTCAGCATTTGTATGTGCATTGTCCATCTGCACGGGTGTCATGATGTTAACAACCGCTGTCAGCAGACGTCTGTAGTAGATGTAGTAGTACACATGTACTGTGTATGCTGTGATGTGTGTGTTTCTGGGATGTGGCTAACAAGGTATATTAGCATATGTTCGGAATCTACCAATAAGGGGATAACCCCAGGTGTATAACACCAGTCACATGGTGGTAGTGTACATGCCAAGGGTAATGTAGGTCTTGGAGGTGGTGTGTATGTGTTGATCCAGCAGAGTGGAGGGTATGACTCATGGATGTGTCAGTACATGAGTGGCTATCCCAGTGAAGTGTGGGGTAGTGTCAGTCACACATCAGTAGTAGCTGAGGCCCACTGTCCACTATACCACCATAGAAGGTATGTTACCCGTGGGGTATGATGTTGACTCTGTCACTTGTTACAATGTGTATAGCGGTCCCGGACACAGTTAGTTGCACGTGGAGCACCTCTGATGCATTGTGCTAAGCAACTTGCCAGGATGTGTGCAAAACATAGTGGGTTATGGGAAACCCTCAGCTGTGGGTGTGCCAGTCCAGGTATGTGCCTGAAAGGTATGGTCCGTCTATAACATGTCATTGCAGGTGTGCTCTGCAGAGCCTACAGGCAGGTCCCAGTCACTGCAGAGATGTTGGAGTGGTGCATTATAAGGTGTGCCTTGCCTGCGTGCATCACAGGGGAAGATGCAAGCAATGTGTCACATGACCCCATGTCGCGCATGCCAGTTACCGCCCTGCCAGTGACAGTTATTGGAAACTGTGCAGGACAGGCAGTATAGAAGCAGCAATATCCTTGCATGTGAGCTGTACTCCCAGGGCCGACAGGTGCAAGTCATCTGTGCCACAGCATTGTGTTTGACCAGGACAGTCATAGCGGACGGATACCACATGCCTGTGGAATGACAATAGGAGCATAGGCAACTGTTGAAGTGACACAGTCGGTCATTGTACAGTGGTATAGTGTCCGGACGAATGCAAAATGCTCCCCAGGGCTAGGCCCACACCCTCAGGGCTATAAGACTGGTAAGCTATTGCATGTCCCTGCACACATAGTCTGTGAAGTGGCATCACAGGGCAGTCACACTAACATGGCGAATGGCAGACATATTGTACCTGGTGAGGTGTGGCATGGGTGCATAGGTTATGTTGCAGAAGCAGTTACCTGACAGCAAGATGTAAGCAACTAATGCCTTGTGTAGCCTGCTGTGTGGAACTGCAGTGTGCCACCCTACAGAGTCAGCTATGACTGGTGTGTTGTGAATGTTATAACACACTATTGGCTGTATGTGGTGGGCACACATGAGTCTGTGGGCTATAAGCTGGTGATGTTGTCTTCCATGATGGGGGCTACCTCTGGTGCCTACAGTGAGTATGGAGATGTACTGCACAGGTTGTCCTCATAGGTGTGGCCAGTGGTGTAGATTATGTGAGACTATGTGATGGGTGGGGTGTGTTGCGAATGTTACACATCCCCAAATGACTGTCAGGTGCAGTCAGGGTTGGCAACAGCATTACCCCCAGCCATAGCTGTCAGCCTCCTGTCCCCAAAATGAGGAACATTAGCCCTCATACAGTCTGACAAATGGGCAAAACGTGGAACACTTACCACTGGCTTACTAACAGCGTCAACTAGGAAGGGCATATGGTGGCTAACATAGGCTGGTCTTACGTATAAAACAGATATTCCAATGAATTAATATGATTCTCATCTATCTAGCCATGGCTAGCAGGTAAACTATGTACAACAATGAATGTGTGACAGACCCTTCCAATGTGGAACCTTGAGGAACATGCACCTTTTAGAACCCCAAATGAGGTACGTTCCCCGTAATGAGGTACACTTGAGAGCTATGGGCACAGCACGGCTGCAGACGTGCATCCCCCACAGGCTGTAGTGCCGTATGTTGGGAAGTGAGCATTGAATGTGCACATGAGACAATTGCTCTATTGCCACATGTACGACATATCCCTCATACAGACTGGCAGTAGCACTGGTACGTGACAGTTGGACATGCCTGCATATACAACCATGTCCCACAGGATATGTGCGTTACGTGTGTACAACAGCTGTCGTACCTTAAGCAAGCTGGGAAGTGTAGGACAGCCAGTGTACCTGTGGGAAATGGTGTGGAATGGGCGCTATAGTAATCAGTAGCTCATGACATGCTCACATGTTCTGAACAAGTGCTTAGCATGACCATACAATACAGATAGGGTGTTGGATAATATCAACCCACAAGTGGTGATGACAGTCATTTAGGGTGGCACCGCACTATAACCCTGCTGAGTATGGTGTGCATGTCCATGAACCATTAGCACTGTAGATGTTAGCAGTACAGATGTACAAGATAGCATGGATATTTGATTACAAATACCTTTGCATGTCACAGGAGTGTTCCACTAGTGGCCTGTTGACAGACCCACAACTGCAAAAGGTGCAAGAGTGACATGTGCACAGCACATCTGTGCCAGATACAGTAGAACAGGGTTAATGTGTTGTACCCCACCCTCATTGTAGCCCATACCACACAGACAAATGTTAGGCATCTGTGTATGTAAGGCTGTGAATGGCCATGACCTATCCATTTAGCTGTGTCAGTGTTGTGAACAATATACAGAATGGGCTGTGTGTGTGAGGTGTGTGACATATGTGCACAGTCTGATGGATGATACCAGCAGTGTCACCGCTAGGTGAACATCCTTGTACCCATAAACTGCTACCTAGGCTGTGGTCAACATTATGGACACTGTGTAAGGGATGGTGCTGTGCAGTGCACCCCCGACATGGTGACGTCTCCAGGCCCCTTAGGTAGTCATCTGAGGTACCCATGTCATGTCAGGGTGCCATCCATGAGCACGGAGATCACTGACCAGGCATATACAGCACTGTGGTGACCAATATTGGATCACATACCACCTGTAAGGGGTAATGGCTATGCATGGATGTGCGATAACAGCCTTCACAATCCACACCTCCACTATGCAGCATGCCGTCTACCTTGCAGAAGGACATTTGCTACACCATGATGATGGACATGCTACATGTCCATATCCTGATCTATATGACATATGTCATGGACAGCCACCATCCTAATACTAGGATCGGCACAGGCCGGACAGATCCCTGTGCCATATATGTGACATACTCCTGCCATACCATGCAACCCTGTCCATCAAAGCTGCAGATATCATCCCAGTCATACATGGTGTGATGGCCGCATGGTAGATGTACTATCAACTGACTGGATCAGTAATGTGGCACTGATGCAGCTTGTGGTGGCACAATGGCCATCTATAACAGCGTGGAAACTGTGCCCGCACATGCTATGGTTGATGACCATCCCTGCGAATGTCATCTGACTATCCATTGTCCCATGTCTATCACATGTGTAATACAGGCGATCCGTGTCAGGATGTTGAACAGTTGTACAGTGCTGTGTAGATGTATATGGCAAAACACATGCATGTATAGGTGTCCATGCGTATGTGTGCATTGTCACTGCTCAAGTCCATTCCGGCTGTGTCTGTGTTGATATGTGACATATACACAGCATCCAGGTCAACAGTAGTACCGTGGACACATCGAGGCATGTGCAGATAGGTAAGAACACAAGTGCAGGCAAATAGACATGCCCATAGCAAGACAGCATTTACATGGAGTATGAACACTGTAATGAGGTGACACACATATATGGTGATGATATCCAATGCATAATGGGTGTGATATGTGTGACACCAACACGTCAGTCATGTCAGTGTCATGGTGCTTTGCAAAGATAACTGTGCAGATGCAGTAGATGTCATAGAAATGTATGTGCAGCGGTATCTCTGTACATCTCTGAAACTGTGACCTGTCACCATCATTATGTTTTACAGATAATGCCCTGTACACGCCTCCCAGCATACACCCGCCATGAGGATGATGTCCTTATCCCACAGTTCCGTGACAACTATGACTTGTTGTTCAGCCATGTGCCACAGCATGCCCAGCAGCGGGATGACCTGTGGCAGGATCTACGCAGGAGGGTGAACGATGTGGGTGGCCATAACCGCACCTACCAGCAGGTGCACAGACACTGCACGGACCTGATACGACATGCAAAACAGCATGCCACTGCAATTGCCAGGGAACAAGGTGGAACAGGTGGTGGGCCATCAACCCAGCCCCCACTCACACTCACCGAGGAGCTACTGGCCAGTGTGGGGACACCCAGGGAACAGCATCCAGAAACACTAGCTGCCATCGTGGAGGTGGGTGTCTCCCAACCAATGAGCCTGGAGTTGCCTGGTAAGTCAGTAATGCACATATGGCTATTATATCCCATGTAGTTGCATGTGTCACTGTACATAATGTAAAGTAACAACATATGCCAAGTATGTGGACACACATGCTGCATACTACAGTATGCTATGTTGTGTATGCACACATGTGCATACTATATGCTATTACACAGGTGAATGTGTGCACATGCACAGTGCAACCTGTGGCTGTCATACAGTCATGGATAATGTTCATACTGGTGTGTCACCCCAATACAGGTACCTCTGGCGTGCTGCACAGACATGGATCTGTTGCAGGTGAGACTGTCATCAGTATCAGGCATGTTACAGTGTAGATCTATTTGCCATGTGGCCAGTTAACACTTGCACACCTGATGTTTGTTCCAGTCACGATATGCAGGTTGCACCACCATGCATTCACACATGCCACCCATGTGCAATATATTCAAATGTAATGATACACAGACTTGAAACCACAGTACTTGTCATTGCGACATGTGTGGTCAGCTGTGCATACAACGGTGGAGGTGTTCTACAATGGAGGCATATGTAATATGCATTGGAACAACATGTGTGGTACGCACACAGTACCACACAGTGAGCTGTGATATGGGCAGCCCACAAGTGTCACCATTGTGTCATATGCCCCTGCATCAGGTGCACACATTGTGATGTGCCACCTGACATGTCCCAGACATGTAGTGTTCTGTCTGCAATATTGTCACACTATCACATGACCTATACCCCACATACCAAACATACAACCCGTTGTCTGCAAAGACCTGTGGAATGTGACATATCTGACATGTATGGGTGTATGTCATATGGGACCACACAGACATGTGGAGAAGATGCCCATCACACACAATTGGCCACCACATGTGCACACATGGCCATGGGGAATGGCCAGAGACATGTAGCCACACAGTACATGGGATGTGTATACACCCTGTTGCACATTGTCCACACATGGTCCAATTATAGCCTTAGTTGACCGATTATACAGTTGATGTGGTACAGTGGACAACCTAAAAGCCTGTGCACAGCTACTGGAGGTGTCACTGAAGTCTACCATATACGATCTGTCAAACATCATGACTGTGTTGCAGTTATGGCTATGCAATGTGTACATATTATGCATTCTACAGCAACATACATGCCTCATGTTGCCATGCAATGACACAGTGTCTGTACTTCACACTGTATAGCAATGTAGACAGCTCACACTACCCTCCCGTGCTCATGCACATTTGCTAAACATGCATTCTATCTGTAGGGCATACACACAACACTGCAATGTGAAGCCCATTATGATGCTGTACATGTGTCAGGACACCATTGTGTCAAACATGTATGCATGTTCATGCACATGTCTGCAAATTACATGTCAAGGTCACGTCAGCCATGTGTACTGTTATCCTGTTCTGGGCCACATGGTGTATCACAGGGATGCATGCATACTACCATGATTGTGTGAACTGCATGGCTACTGATATGACACCTGCTTGCTGTAGTGTGCACCCCAGGGAGGTATGCTTACTAACACTATTAATGTCTGAGCTGCATGGCCTCTGCTCTATCGCAGGCATGCTGCATGCCATCTGACAAATCACATGCATGGTGTGTCTGTGTGTGTGTGTGTGTGTGTGTGTGTGTGTGTGTGTGTGTGTGTGTGTGTGTGTGTGTCTGTGTGTCTGTGTGTGTGTCTGTGTGTGTGTGTGTGTGTGTGTGTCTATTGTACTTTACAGTGTTTCTTTGCATTCACAGGTGATCTAGGTGCGTTACCCTCCTACGGTCCATCTGATGTTAGTGTCCCCACAGATACTAGCAGTGATGAACATATGCATGAGGTGCAGGCAGGGTTGTCAGGGGCTGAATCTGTGCCAATGGTTACCATCCCAGCTATGTCCCCTTCTTCTCCGCACACAGTTCTGCTGCCAACACATAACGCATCACCAGTGGCCATAGAGGAAGGACAGTCAGCGTCTGTTGGCGTGGAACAGGAATGTGTGGTGGCTACAGAAGGTGTGTCTACACACCATGGTGTCAGTGTAATGACTGCAGATATGCCACACAGGCATGTGGCTGGTGCTGCTCGTAGGAGGACCTCTGGCAGACATGCACCTGCAGGACAGAGCGCAGCAGCTGGTATCACCAGACGCATGTTCCAGACTGTAATGGCGGCACAGGCATGTGCTGAACGGCAGAACAGAGAAGGGCAGAGGCTGCAGAGGGCTGCTATCCATACCCTAAATAACAACATCCAGGCATTGGCAAATGCTCAACAGCAGATTGCTAATGTTCTGGATAGGCGACTAGGTGAAATGGTCGGAATCCTTGACCGAGGCATGGCAATCCGCGAGCGGGAGCTGTCTGTGCTGGAACACCTGGTAGGAGTGAGGCATAGGCCACATGGACGTAGGTCAGCAACACCTCCTAGTGTAGGTGGACGTGAGCGTGCCACCTCACATGCCCGCTCCCATAGTGCCGGTAGCAGTAGCAGTGCAGCTGCTGCTGCGCTGTCAACACCAGGACACGGCAGGCCACGTGGACGTGGCACTGGATGGTCTCAGCGGGGACACGATTCCAGCGGACATGTGTCGTCTGACAGTAGCCACTCTGTACCTCCACCTGGTAGTGCCGGTGCAACCCCAGGCAGGCACAGGTCACATGGCCATGGACGGACACAGTGAGCTGTACAACCTGCACTGTACAATCTGGGGCTGTCAATTATACCCCGTGTAGGCATCACAAATGGCAGAACTGTGTACACACATACACGCACACAGCAAACACAACTGTAGGGCTCCACAACATCCACATGCATTCTGCACAGACATGTCCAGTCAACTCACTGGCCCTTTCACACACACATGGTGTTATCCATTGGTGCAGCCTATGCCCCTGGTGAACATATCACCCTGTGCATATGATGAAGCCTGTGCCGCATCCCTGTCATCCACACCATTGGTGCAGGGTTATGCACAAATATACTGATGCACAGGGTGAACAGCATAGTGAGAGGTGTATGTAATACCTGTGTATGCATAGTGAGGGATGTGTATGTTGCAGTGGTTGTGTGTGAATACTGAGTTGTGTATGTGACATAGGTTGTGTACTGTCGACATGCACCAGTCACACCATGTAGTGCAGGTGCAGCATGCATTGTGATGTGTTCACGGTATGTGTCTCGGTTACATCTGTAGCACCATGTTGGTTGTGATATCCTGGTTCCCTCCTATGGTGTACTTGCATGTGCCTACAGGTAGCAGTGTTTGCAGTCCCCCACGTGTAACTGTGGAGTACACACAGGCATGTCTGGCTATATCAGCATGCTACATGTACCCTCATCCTGACTGTTGCACACACAAACATGACACAGATGTTCGCACATATACTGCACCTGACGCATGTGGTCGGTGCCACAAGCTACACTGGACAGAGACATAACATACATAGCAGGACACATTACAGGTATGGTGACATGGTTCAGGGGTTGTACACAGCGGCCTGACCAATGATGATGTGAGGTGTCACTTGGTAGCTGGAGGCCACACTGTGCAGCAGTAGGACCCTGTAACAGTACGTGAACATGGCCGCATTCATGGGGTGTACACCACTATAACGCACACCCCATAGTGTGCAGCTGGGGACCCTTGCCTGTGTGGTCATCACCCTCACAACCCTCACAGTACTATGCACCCACACGATGTGTCACAGAGAAGGGACATGCACAGGTAGCCAGTATGGCTGGGACCTATGGCATCAACAGGGTTGTGCAATGCATCACCATTACGGGTTAGTCAACACGTGGGGCCAGTGATAATTTCCCACCGTATATTAGCTTACACACTCACACCAAGCACCAGACATACAAACAGACACACACACACACACTCTGGTGACCACACATGTGTACACAGACAGCCGATTTGTGTGATGCACCTCACCAACGAACGTCATGCTTCCCACACTGACGTATGTACAGATCTCTGCAATGGTGTACAGGGATGTGTAGCAACTGGGACATATTCCCCACGATATGTGGCATCCCTGGTCACACATTCGGACACACATGGCAGTGCTGGGAATGATACACCTGCCATATGATGACACGTTTGATGGGCATGCAGCGGTATTGATTGCATTATGTGTACCAACGCTATATCTGGCAAATGTGCTGCTATATACACACGGGAGGTTGTAGGTGTTACAGGTGCCATATGACATATAGTTGTTAACACCTGACCGCTGTGTATGCAGTATGTCAGCACCGTCACGTAACAGCGACATAGCGTACAGTTAGCACATGGCATGATAGGATGGTGTGTGACACAACTGTGAGCTACCCCCTGCACACATACATCTAGACAGGTGGTTCACCACGTTATGTACACACATCCCTCCATACGTGCTGTTTGTATGTCACCGTATACAGATGTCAATGTTGGGTCTGCATTGCGTCTGCATGTCGTAGGTAGGTGCAACTATGTTACGGACATCGGCCACTGCACATGCATGTTTGCTGCATGCACAGTACAGATGTCACATGTGTCTCCTGTTGCCATGTTTGTATGCATTGCTACTGTTGGACATGTGTGTTGACATACATAACACATGGACTGCGGTATGATATCACGGGTGTCACAGGCGACCAGTACAAGGGTATGTGTCCCGGTCAACACTGCTACCCCCTGTAGTGTGAGCATTCAATAGACATGGGCCCACCTTCAATTTGCATGTGTAGCATTGATTAGGCCAGTGTTATGCACAAGGTACATCAAAGGCCATGTATGTATGTGTTGTGTGTGCAGTCCATGCACACATCCACACAATCACATGTATGACATACCCAGATGTGTGTTCTTTGGTGTACAGCAACAGTCAGCTCTCACAGCTGTGTAAGGGCCATGGTATGTCTTGAGCCGACCTGTTCATGTATACTGGTATCATTGCAATGCATAACACCTGTTGGATCCCTGTTGGTACATGTGTACTCTGCACAGCTGGTGTACACCACTGTACATCCCAGTGGTCATGTGTCACATGGTGTTGTGGGACCGTAAGGCTGTGTAGTGCTGCACCAATGACATGTTGCTGACATGACAGCTACAGTGTACACCGCAGTGTGTGCATGTGTGACCTGCACATGTGACAGCTGTGATGGCAGCTGTGTGTGTACAGGTCACTGCATGTGTGACGGCCCTGTGCGTGAGGGCAGTTATACCTTACTGTGCCCTTCTGTGTGTACACTCCATCTGCATGCAAGATAGCCCTTTGCAACAGCTAAGTGTGTGAGCATGCCCAGTACGCCGTTGTGTAGATGGACACACAGTACATTCCACTCTGCGCCCTTCTGTGATTAGACTCCGTGTGCATGCAAGATGGCCCTTTGCAACAGCTAAGTGTGTGAGCATGCCCAGTACGCCGTTGTGTAGATGGACACACAGTACATTCCACACTGTGCCCTTCCGTGATTAGACTCCATGTGCATGCAGGATGGCCGTTTGCAACAGCTAAGTGTGTGAGCATGCCCAGTATGCCGTTGTGTAGATGGACACACAGTATATTCCACACTGCGCCCTTCCGTGATTAGACTCCGTGTGCATGCAAGATGGCCCTTTGCAACAGCTAAGTGTGTGAGCATGCCCAGTATGCCATTGTGTAGATGGACACACAGTACATTCCAAACAGACGTGCGATACTAAGCGTGTGAGCATGGCCATTGACATCCTGTAGAGCCATGGTGGTCATCCAGGCACCAGATGTCCAATTGCAATGTCGCGATGGATGCCTACATTGAACACACTTGTTGCTCTCTCGAAGGGTGTACTGTTTGTGGCGCATCCCATATCTATTTAGTGTTGTTGTGCTCCGTAGATATTTAGTTGGCCCGATGACAGCACTGGCGTGTTTGTGTACGTCTACCTTGGGATGGTAATACACATTCCCTATCGGCGTCTTTGCCTTTGCAGATGATGTCACCCACCTAGAAGTTTGCCTCTGGGAGTGCTGTGTTCAGTAATCTCAGTAGCACATTCTGTAAATGCGTAATGCTGTAGTGTGTTAGAGTAGGTAGGTGTATGTTCAACTCCCTGCCCTTCCAAGTGTGTGTGTGTGTGTGTGTGTGTGTGTGTGTGTGTGTGTGTGTGTGTGTGTGTGTGTGTGTGTGTGTTTCCAGCTGCCTGGGGACACAGTAATGCTTTTAGATGCCTCACAACACATACATTCCCTATCGGCGTCTTTGCCTTTGCGGATGATGTCACCCACCTACAAGTATGCCTCTGGGAGTGCTGTGTTCAGTAATCTCGGTAGCGCATTCAGTAAATGCGTAATGCTGTAGTGTGTTAGAGAAGGTAGGTGTATGTTCAACTCCCGACCCTTCCAAGTGTGTGTGTGTGTGTGTGTGTGTGTGTGTGTGTGTGTGTGTGTGTGTGTGTGTATATATATATATATATATATATATATATATATATATATATATCTTTGTAATATGTATGTGGATATTAGCACTTTTGAATGTGCTGCATTGTCTGTACATGTTCACCTTAGTTGTATCTGAATGTTCTATGGCTCTGTGATAGTGCACATACTGTGTGCTGTAGTGATCCTGGGTTATAATTGTGTAGTGACCAGTTATTTTGTTGCTTGGTATTACCAGGGACATTGAAAACAATGATAGTACAGCACCTTTAACCGGTCATGTGCACATCTCAGCAGCAGTCAGCAGTGGTTATTACATTGGAGGATGACTATGGCTCATATACCTATGTATTACATGGCAATGCTATGCAAATCAGGTTAACATTACTGACACCCGTTTATCCACAGGTTGTGTTACAGATCCAATGTATGTATGTGTATACATTACCAGGTGCAGGACTGGACTATGGTTGAATGCATGGAGGGGTGTCCATGGCCAGGAATGGCGATCTGTACAGCCTGGCAGGTACAGTCTGTGACTGTCCCACAACCTCCAGTATATGGCTGACACATGCTGAAACAGTGTACATGCAGAGACACACATAAAACAAACAGCTAGGGATAACACATAACACACACACACATTGCATCAACATTGGGCCATGCAAAACCTGTTGTCCCTCACACACACACAAATGCATATATGTTGATTGGCTGGTTCACTGTCAGGCTCTGGAAATGAAACTACATACCCTGTGCATATGATGACACCTGTGCCACCTCTTGTAATGTGTAACATTGATGCAGGTACGGACTAACATGGTGCTGATGCACAGGGTGGCTTCATAGCACTGTAATAATGTTACAATGTTGTTAACACAAAGTGTGATTACCTTCTAGGTGTATGTAAGCAGGCATGATAAATTCCAGCTATGATCATCAATGTAGTATAGTGTACAGCACTGTTAATTCTGAGGATGTATTATCCATCCATGTGCCATTTGACTGACATGTGTAGTATTGGCAGCATGTGTTACACAGTGTGCAGTACGTGTGAGATGTGTGTAGTACAGTTTCACATGTATCTATATGTGAACATGGTGAGGGTGCACTGTCTGCATCTACATGTATAGTGGACACATTGGAATGGTGACATGCCCTGTATCTCACACTGTTAACACGTCATACTTTCTATTGGTGGCCAGTATGCATTATACTAGACATATTGTTGTACTTGTCTACACATGTGTGATTGCTATGGTTTTACACGGTGCTGTGGGTGATACTGTTACTATCTGTCATAGTTTTGCATTATGGTAGTTGACACGACCTCAACAGTCTGCATTACCAATTGTTATATGATATCTTCACAACAGTCCCACACATGTAGGACACACAGTAGCATGTGGATCCTACATGCACTATACTATACCAGTTCACACTGGTATTGACCGCCACACATTGCTGGGACCATTACTGTTTGACATGTAGCCATGTTAGTTACAAGCAAAGACAATAGGGATATTCCTGTCCACATCTGGGAATTCATACTGTGGCCTAGAATGCATTCTGCACATGACACAGTTAGTCTACACAAAGGTATCATACGGACAGATACGTGTTATCCAACCCATGCTGTACACCTATAAGGCTAAACAGAGTCAGTTATCCACATTTACTACACATACTAACAGTAACACATAGGTATTACACCCCGATATGTATAATGGGTAACAATGTGTACATCTAGATATGTGCTATGTCATTTGTCATGTGATATTTGCATTCACAATGGTATTGTGAAGTACATCACTGTATCACATATGCAATGAGAGTTCTGCATGCATATCCTCCAAGGTGGTTGTACAACTATGATGAATGTCCATTATTGACATACTTTGCTGTGTTTGAACTGTTCTGCAGTATTACACATACATGAACAGTCACTCACACTATGTATATAAACTGTTGTGTGTGTGTGTGTGTGTGTGTCACAGATGACCTAGGCCACAGACAGTTCTGATACATGTAGTTGACAAGTGCGGTAATGCTCCACCAGATGTGTCCAGGCACCAGACCTGTGACTTGGCGACACATGCACATGCTAGAGTAAGGTTTCTGTATGTGCGTGTGCCTCATTATGGCATTCCTGTTCATGTGTGTGTGCATTTCTGATGTGTGTCATCAGCCACAGTTGAACTGCACATCCAGCATCCCCCACTAGATGACCATGAGGGTTGTCCCCATTGCCAAATGTTTTGTACAGCTGCATCAGATGCCACATATCAGATGCATTGCAGCTTCCAGGGCATCCAGCACACACATTCATTATTATGGGCTGGCCATCGCTCACAAACCGCCACTTCATGGAGGGGATACCCTTGTGGATGATGTAGGCCCTGCCACACTCACTGGCTGCTGCTTTGATGCATATGTGTGTACAGTGTATTGCACACAGTACTTAGGGTATTCCACTATTGTGTGGAAATGACACATATTGCTGCCCAATACCTTACGGGAATTGGGGATATATACATCATCACTGACATGTGCTGACATGGCATTCATGACCTGGTGCAGTACCCTGGATGCTGATGTTTGTAGAATCCACGTCATATCACCAGTTGATCTCTGGAAGGTACCTGTTGCTGGTATCCTTAGGGCAACACATACCTTGGTTTCCACTGGGATAGGTTTCCCTCTGTTGGGTCTGTGTGTGAGACATGGCCTGCACAGATCCACAATCTTCTGCAGGAGGTCTCTGTCCACTCTATAGCGCTCTACTATCTCCAGCTCATGTAGCCCCTGGTAGTTTACCCGGTGCCTGCACACTCCTCTCCGTCTACTCACTGTGTGATGCTGAGCAGCATTCACATTGGCACAACCCTCCACATGTTGCATATGTTGACGTATAATAGCAATGGCAGCCCCTAACATTATCTTGTCTCATTTAAGCTTTTACAGTTTGCACTTCTCTTACTATACTACAGTGTTGCAGTGTGTCTGAGAATAACATGGTGGACTACTGTTTGTAGAGTTGTACGTGCTGTGCTGTGCTGGCCTACTGTACTGGCTGTGTAATATACTCAGTCTGATTGTTTCCACCTGCTAGCTGTGGTAGTTCTCCTTGGTTAACTTACTGCTATTTGTTTACCTTCCTTTCCACTGTTTGTGTCCACAGTGAGCGGTGCCACGCATAGGAGCACAGTGAAGTGCATATCCGCTTCCACGTGCACACACAGGCTTATACATGCATACAAACACTTACACTGGCTTACACGACATTACACGGGCTTCAACAATCTTACAGTAGCTTACTCGTTCTTCAAGTTGCGCACACAGGCTAACACACATGCACACATACTTACTCGGGCTTACAGGCTTGCATGGGCGCAAACACACTTCACCAGGTTTGCAAGGAACTTCAGTGATATCCATGGCGTACACCGTCAGTTTACTGACTTTACCTAGGATAAATCATAACACGCCTCTTCCACTGATGAGTCACTGACAGCAGACATGTGACACAGTGCTCCAATAAGATTACAGTGTTTTATTCATGCACACTCATGATGTCACCTATCTTCTACGATGATAGTCCCCTTCACCTACTCTTACACTGTAGGGGCTTGGCCCATATGGCATGACAAATTGTGCTTCACTATCCTCAGCCTCAGTTGCATTGGATTGCCTACTAATGCTTGGTTACATCTCTGAGTGTGCGCTTCCACACATAGCAACCACTACTCAGTAGCCATGTTGTCTTCAGCTTGCCATTCCCCTGCATGACGCAATAACATTTAACTGACATTCAATTTGTATGTATATTTTACATATTTGTCTTGTTTTGTATGCACAGCGCGTACTCGGAGATCGGGGGAGGACAAGTAGAGTTTTATTAATTTACAATGGGAATACATGACACTGGCGTTATATTTGGACATTGGCATGCTTCTTCAACTAAACCATCCTTTATTTGCAAATGACATTGCTCTGTTTAGCTACTTGCAGAACGTTACTCGGTTAACATCCGTGTACATTTCTGCACATACCTCTACTCTTGCACGGACAGCTTACTGTTTCATGTATCGCATATTTTACATCATTTGCATAGCTTTCACCTACAAATGGAGTAATTTGCATATCCTAACATTGTCCGTGCAACGTTCGTTTGAGGGGCTGTGTTATATGCCCCTACAGGATATTGCTGAATAGCTTGGCAGACATCTTGCCTTGCTCTACTCTTACTCTACTCGTACACTGACCAAAGCTTCCTGAATCCTGGTCTAAGCTTTGATGTGTACTAATATGTCTATTTGTGGGGTAGGCATGGCTGTAGGTATGTTTTGACCTGCTACATCTGTCATTTATACAGAGCACCTCCCACTTTCATCATTTGTAGAGGTGACAGCCCTATAGGGACTATATGTACAGCTGTGACATTTGACAAGTCCACACATACCTGCGGTCAGTACTAAACTGACTACTTCAGCACTTTTCATACCTTCAGATTTGTCTTGTAGTGGTATAGTCGATGATACTGTTTCCTATAACATGTATCTGTTTCTGATACAAGATATGTCATTTTATTACACCACTACACACAATATATGGAGAATTCACAGGCCAGATGCCATTACATTCCTTTTGTGGGACACACCCACCCTGAGTGTTGTGTTCCTCACAAACGCCAACAGGTGCTGATCAAAACATATTCTGCTATCATCTACCTTATGTGTTCGCCGGTATTTGCACTTTCTGTCAGTGGCAGAACTCACATGCGTGTGTGGGAGACTGAACACTGTCTTGGGGACACTGCATAGCACCCTGAGGGACACCTTTATGTTGTTTCTATTAACCTTCCACATTGACTATCACAGGGCATTAGTATTCATCCAGATTTGTCGAGGTACATGCTTTTGACTTATACATGTTTTGTCATTTGTCATCACATCTTTCTTCACACTTGTCCACCTAATCGCACTAGTTCTGTACATTTATTTAGGTCAGGGTTACCTTCATACCTCTCAACTGTACAAAATTTGGGTAAATGTCCCTAACTTAGATGTCTGATTTTGTTCCTTTTTTAATAATATTGTGCAATGCCTTTCTGGTAATTTAGTGGGAAGTCATTTGGGACTGTGGGGTTAGACAATAATGACAGACATTTGTTATTTACAATTAATAACCCTCGAAACATTCATACTATTGACTGATCCATTATTCTATCCACGTTCTGATATTGTCAGAGGAATATTTGAGATATTCCCTATTTGTACTTATTTTAAAATGCCTTTGTCCAGATGTCTTATTCTGATTGAGAGGTATGGTTACCATCTTATTCGTACGCATGTACGTCCATGATAATCGCTTACACAACACTAATATAACTCCCTACCTCTTCCACCAATAGTTTACACGATATCCGGTAGATGGGTTCTTCATTTTAGGAAGTTAGAGGCATCTGCTATACCCACATAGGTATATTAATCACTCCCATGGGGCGGACCTCATACATCTGTGCCAACCAACACCTAGGCACCTAGGCCCATTATTGCATACCCATGATTCCCAGACCTGACACCCCTCCACAGTAGTCATAACACATATTTAATGTGAGCGATAATAAATTATGACAACACTTCTAGGCACTATCCACTCTCCGCATGTCGGTACATATGTCTTACATTCTGTCAACCCATGTGTTATTACACTTGCACAAGCTACTGTTGCATGTACAGCTATATTGTAGTTGCGGATGACACTTCTTTGCGACAATCATTACAGGGCTGTGCATTTATAAATTCACTATTTTTGGAGTCCTGCAAAGGACACCTATATCCATGTTTAAAGAGTAGAACTTACATATCTGGCACACTGATACTTTCCGGCCAGTAGTTTTGGAAGCAGCAGTGTATTTACCTTAATTGCATGTCTGTTATGTGTATCCATACTAGCTATGGTGTAACCTATTTATGTACATGTGTTATATATACGAGGACATTTGTTTATATGTTTGTTAGGTATATATCAATTGATGCTGTATGTGTTTGAGTGTATATATATATATATATATATATATATATATATATATATATATATATATATATATATATATATATATATATATATATATATATATATATATATATATATGTACATTCTTTATTTCATATATTTATTTAGTTTAAGTCTGTGAATATATATATCTATACACAAATGTATATATCCATATATAGACATTACGTGTAGAAACCAGCATTCATTTGCTATGCTGTGAGCGGATTACACAAGCACAGGCGCACTTGCATTTCCTTATTGTGGGTTACACGCAGGCGCACATGCATATCCTTATTGTGGGTTACATATGTTTACTAAGTCTTTGTGCTTACGTGGGCTTTATTACTTTTGACAGTACCAGTAAAATATCTCTAATCCGGTTAGCAGACATATGAGAAATGCACGTTCACCTTTACATATTTAAATGTCTGTACAGCACAGACACATTCATTACACTTTAACATTATATGTGCTGTAGTCGTAGTTGAACCGGGACTGCATTCACGTTGGCCGGATGCTGTAACCACTATACGTTTGGTGTTCTGATTCATTTATATGCATACCCATAGTACATAGCTACATTAAAATATGCCTCCCCGCTTCACTTACGTCACAGGCATCCATTCTCCTGCTGGGAAAAATGCAGTACTACATGTTACACATTCCCTATTCCCTAATGCTCTGGACCCAAGCTGCATATTTAATCACTGCAGGGATATTCAGAACCCAAAGGCTTATAGTCCTGACACACACAGGTCTTCAATTGTCAGGGTGTTCATGTGGTGATCTGGGTTTAGGCTTGTCTGCCTGGTGAACGGAAATGCCCTGACCATGTTCAAATGTCAGACAGGGTTTGTCCATTTTAAACATTCTATCTGTGTTTATAGACACAGGTGTTTGGGCACCTGTCAGCAGCTTATGATGTTGGCAATACATAATATGGGTGGGGGTGGTTACAATACATAATCCACGGTGAGTGGTGTTCCCATTCACATTTGACTACTTCCTGTATTCATTCTTACGAGGGTTATTATTTTGCACATGACTTAACTATGAATTAACTACAGGTATGCAGTAGTACAGTCAACATATGTGACGGCTTGTTACAGTATATATGTACGGACCTCTGTAATACTGGGGACTACCCCACATCCTTCACAACCTTTCATGCTTATGTACATACTATTATTCAGTGAACTTTCGAAGTTTGTGAGAGCAGTAATTACATCTGTCCCTATTTGTCCACCCATCCTTTTAGGCTTTGTTCAGGTTTTGTTGCTGTAATAGGTTGGGAGGTGGTGGCGGTATGTGATTGAGTTGAATATATACTGTCAATTCAGTGGGGAGTAGGGTTACCACTTGTTCCTCTTTGTGAGGGGAGGTTTTCTTTGGACAGTTGTGTCCTGCGACGACACCTAAGACATGGCAACTGTCCTGTGATTTTGAGACAGTAATATATTTCTTATTTTCTTTACTAGTTGCATGATACAGGTATTTTGTATCTTGTACACATAACTATTATTTGGGATAGCATAAGCTATTCAAATGCTATGGAATAAGCTTTTATCTTGGCATACACATGTAATTCTGTCCTTTGCACTGGCCGGGGGTATGCTTTATCCTGCAGATTCTCACATTTCTACAAGGGGTCCCACCCTGGCCATCTGAACAGGTGGCAACCCTAGTGGGGTGACCTGCATGGCGGACAGCTGTTCCATCCTGCGTAGTATGTTTTGCATGTCTGTGTGGAAACTGAACAGTACCGTGACTACACATACATTTTTTGTCCAGATGTGTACAGTAATGGACACTATGGCATGTAAACAACTCTGAGGTTTCAACAGGTTACTTAACCCACGTGGGATGTACACACATTTTGACGGAACATTAACGCGCGGGCATTTGGATTTACGTACCTGTGATGGGATGTTTACAAACGTGGGATACATATTTGCAATCCTGACACTGCCTAGGACGATACTTCCTACTACATATGGGGAATACTCGCTATGTGTAGGTGTACGGATGCGCAAGGCTGGTAGCTGGATTTGGTGGACATTCGGACATGGGTGCGGGTTATGTGCTGTACAGGGGTTGTTGCATATTGCATTTGCATGCATGGGTTCTGCTTTTGGATATCCCGGTTCCGCATATGGCATCCTATGTGTATGTCACGGTTACGTTCATGTGTATAGCACATTTTAATATACATATGTTTGTGTGTGTTTGATATACAATTTGGACTGTCAGGTTTCTTTATGGTTGTTATATAGCCACAACTACCCAGCTGTGTACTATCACTACCACTGTGGGACTGCTGGTGACCATACCCATGGAGCTAGACGTGTGTATTGGCGGCACGCTGACATGATGCGCTTCACTTCCACTGGGTATAACTTCTGACAGTGCAGTACATTACGGACACACGATTTTAAATATCATTTGTTCCATGGACGGTAACTCATATTATGTTGAGTGCATTTCTGTTTGGTTCTCCATTTTGTGTGGCCGGGAACTGTCTTGCAAGCTTTGCATACGTTTCATTGTCCACGGACACTGATAAGTGCGATTACTATTGCAGGCAGGCTATAATATTCAGCAGTTTAGTTTGCTCATCGCCAGCCGACATTGACATGCCTCCGGGCGCAGCTTAGTAACGCCCCATGCACTCGCGCACGTGTCCTATGCACGTGGATGTGGTAGCGGCGCACCTTCATTAATATGCATATGGCGCTACTACACCATTTATATGCCACACGGCCAGCGCAGGCCTTACACCGGCCTTGCGCCGAGCTTTATGAATCCGGGGGCAATACTATTTAAGTAAATTAGTCACTATATCTGAAAAAAAACATTATGAGTAGTGACAAATATATTTTTTGGATTTATTTTCAACTGCATTATTATAAGTTGCATAAGCAGTCTCATAAGGTTGAGTTAATATATGATTATATTGTTTTCCTTTCATAACTTTTCTATAGGCTTCAAGCACTTCCTTCTTTTCATAACTTCTCTGAATAAACATGTTCATATTTTTCATTACAAAGTCTCTGGAGGTGTAACAACTCTCCATAAGGTAACGAAGAGATCAAATGTTATGCATGACAACTTCTTCCATGTAAATATTGCCCATCTTCAGTAGATT
This sequence comes from Protopterus annectens, assembly GCF_019279795.1. Lineage (NCBI taxonomy): Eukaryota > Metazoa > Chordata > Ceratodontiformes > Protopteridae > Protopterus > Protopterus annectens. The sequence continues at coordinate 874,744,553 of NC_056725.1, read as the reverse complement.
TTCTATGTATACTGCTGGTTTTAATTATACTGCTATTTATGCCTTCCAACTGTATATCTAAAAAAGAAACTTGTTGGCCTATTTGTAGGCCATCAAACGTAAAACCAAATCTATTGTTGTGTAAATCATTAACAAAAACATCTTCCTCCTTACTATCATGCTTACAAATAAATATTGTCATCTATGTATATAAAGCAATTAATACCATACTTATTCACAAAATTATGTCCATATAAATATTCCATTTCAAATAAACCCATAACTAAATTCATGTAAATGGTGCAAAAGGAGCATCCATGGCAGTGCTTTGAATTTGATGGTATAACTCATTATTAAAAGTAAAAAAGTTATTAGGCAAAAATATACCAAATACATATTTAGAAACAGGACTGTCACCTAAAAATAATTTAAGGCTTCTATACCATGTGCGTGTTTAATATTAGTATATCAACTTTTGACATCCAAAGTTAACTAATATGTTTCTACACTCCAGCATAATTTATTCACCTTTGTAAAAAATCCATGGTATCTCTAATATATGAAGGTAATTTAATAACAAATGGGCAAGGATAATCATGTTAAGAAAGACCTATATTACATAAAAAAACTTTAATTGCAGCTATAATCGGATGTCCCAGTAGGTCCATTAAATTTTCATGTATTTTTGGTAAGCAATAAAAAGTTGGTAAACTACACTTTTGTACATTAAATTTCTTATCAATATCACTTTTATTAAAACAGCCAAGCCTACGCCCTTTTTTCAGTACTTCCAGATTCTGTTTACCTGCTAACTCATATACATTCTTATGGATTTTTACATAAGTAAATTTATCCTCCAAATGTATATGACACATATTCATATATTGTTCGTAGAGCATAATAACAATATTATTACCCTTGTCTACTGGTTTTATGATCATATTTCTATTGTTACTTAAATCTTTTAATGTATTCCTTTAGCCTTCATCATATTGTATGAAACATGGTGTTCATTGGCCATAACACCACTAAAAGCTTGATAAACCACAAAATTAAACATGGCAGAAAAATGTTTTACATTTTCATTTATAAATGGTGTTATAAACAACTCTTATTTTTAACCCGTGATGTTCTCAATAAACAATAATCATTGATTTCATTCATCTCTGATGTACAAGAGTAAAAACGATTATCTGTGCTGTTAGAATCATTGCATTCATCCCTCAGATTAGGCACTTATTAATTTTTTACTTCAACCTGTCTAAAATTATACATAAGATATAGCTTGCGTACTAACTTAAAATATTTTTATTTTATTTTAATATTTGTTTATTGGGATAGTGGAACTCCGGTCCGCTAATGATTGGCAGTAGATTTTTATGTACCAACTTGCCAGGCCTGACACACAACCTTCAATGAAGGTACGCCTATTCACACATGTCTCCACACAGAAGACTAACTGGGAAAAGCTGAAAGATACAACAACAACATTTGTTTACTGGGATAGTAACACAGAGAGCTGCTGTTGGGCAAAACAGCAGCCATAGCGACGTAGGCTTGCTGCCTAGAGCGTTGGATGAAGGCGCTGCAGGGCTTCTGATTGAGGGCATTGGTGCACTAGCTCCTAATTTGGGAAGGTTTTTAAACAACCACGACTTTTTTTGTGATGACAATGGAGCAGGAACACGGTCTCCTCAAAGAGACCAGGACACTTACCTGACAGGTACGATAAATTCTTTTGACTACTTATTGTTCCGCTGTAGGAAACTACAGTTGGAAATATCATACCTTGAGGAGTGTTTAAATAAAAAGATTGTGCCTAAGGGCCTTAGACAATGGAGATACCCTGTCGGGCTTGTTAATCAGTCCGACTTTCATATTGAGTTGATTAACTTATTTAATGCACAGGCCTTTGAGTTTATGAGACTTTTAATTAAGGAATATAAAACTCAAGTCACTAATTATACTAAAGAATTGGAGGTTATGGAACATGTCTTTCTTAGTAACTGTGACTTCCCCCGGTATAAATTTGAATATCTTAGAATTTTTAATAGTATTGATGCTACCATTTGCAAATTAGCAGCCGGAAAGAAAAAGAAAATTGCAAGGGATGTTCAGCAGTTTAACTCCAAGACTGCCTACCCCCCCTCCCCCATTTGTGAATCTTGTTAATCAAAATAGAATACTTCATAATATCGATGAAGACTCTGATGGGGGAGAACCTGGAAGAGTAAACAACAACTTCCAGGGTCAGGATCAAGGGCTAAGGCGGAGCGAAAGAATAAGGAGCAATTTTAATAACCACCAGCTGAACAGTGGTATGGGTGGTGATAACAATGGCTCTAATGGTACCCCTGACCAACAACAGGGTAACTCTAACCCTGGCACGGCCCAACAGGGTTTTCGGGGTCAGGAGACCCACGGGGTAAACCAACCGAGAACCACGAACCAGCAGGGGCGTTCTCAGAAACGGAAGAACCAGAGGAGGAGGTAGTTCATCAGAGCTATTTGAACCCAACTGTTCAGGTTAACGAAACCGGTGATTTCTTTTTGTATAACTACACTGACTTTGTGTTTCCAAAGGAGATGATTGAGTTTTTTTCTTTGGGACTAACCTTTGTCCCAGACTCTGGCCTAAATTTGGTCAACACAATTTTAGATCTTAAAATGTTTGTTCAAAAACTTAACCTTAATTCTCTTTTGGGTTCAAATTCATCAGTCCAGGAGGTTCTACGGGTTTCTAGTACCTATAACCCACCCTTGCACCCAGCTCTTTCAGCTTATGAAAAAATTTGCGAATTGGATTTTCGCACCTTTTGTCAAGAAGGGCGTAGAACGAAGAAAGGAGGTTTCAATATAAAAGACAATGAACGGGACTTTATCAGGCTTCTAAGGGACTGTAAAATAAGAATGATGAAGCCGGATAAAGGGGGTGGGTTGGTCTGTATGGACCATGATGTCTATGTTTCATCTATGTTATTACACTTAGAAAATCTGGCCTACAAAAAGATCAGTCGTAATGAATTGAACATTGCATATGTTAAAATTAAACAGGTCCTGGATGACCTGTTTATTGAAGCTGCCATTGATTTAGATTTATTTGCATTTCTTTCCATGCCAGCCCCTAGATTAGCCTCTTTTTTTGGGATTCCTAAGATCCATAAACGCCTTTCCGACCCTCCTTTTAGACCAATTGTGGATGGGCGAGGGTCCATCACATATGGATGTGCCAAGTATATCGACAGTATTTTAAAGCCCCTTATTGAAAAAGAAGGCCAAATCTGTAAAGATTCCTGGGGCTTTTTAAAGGCTTTTAGTAGTTTTTCTTTTAGAGATGATTACATCTTTTTGACTGTCGATGTGAGGGACCTCTATACAGTGATCCCTCACAATTTAGGCTTAGAGTGGGTGAGGGATTTCCTGTATGTTAGAAATGTTGACAGCAATACCATCTATGTTGTTGAAACCTTAGTTGAATTGGTTTTGACTAATAACTTCATGATTTTTGAAGGAGATCTCTTTGTTCAGAAATCAGGGGTAGCAATGGGCTCCCCCTGTGGTGGCAGTTTCACCAACTGTATTATGGCTCAATGGGAGACCACAAAGCTATTTGAAGATCCACTTTTTAAGCAAAATGTCGCCTGGTACACTAGGTACCAGGACGACATGTTTTTCCTTTGGAAAGGACCACAGGATGCTATTGCGGATTTTATTACGTCCATTTCTAGTTTAACTGATTTTTTGGAGTTTACTTACACCATAGGGGTGGATTCCAGTAGCTTCCTCGACATATGCATCCAAAAGGATTATGTCAACAAAAAGTTTAAAAGTCGTATCTTCAGGAAACCCACTTACTCTAATGCCTTTCTTCACTTTTCAAGCTGCCACCCTTACCACCAAAAGAGGGGGGTCATTAAGGGCCAGCTCGTTAGAGCTGCTAGAATGGTTTCTGAGGAAGCCGATTTTTTGGAAGAATGCAAATTGTTGGAAGGAATGTTTATAAAGAGGGGATATCCCTCGTCACTTGTGCATTCCTTGGAAATGGAGGTTATTAATAAACGGCAAAACAGCTTTTATAAACCATTACTATTAGTTTCAGGGTCGGAAGGGCCCGGACTGGAGGAGCTGGTTACACCATTGGAGGATTCAGGAAGTAAAAATGTTATTAGATTCTTTTGTACTTATAATCTTGACCATTCCTTCATTAGGGCTACCTTGGCGAAAAATTGGGCTTTGTTAATGGAAGATCCCCTGCTAGTCAAAGCCCTAGGTAATCAACCTACTATTACTTTTAGATGGGGCTCGAACTTGAAATCTTTACTCCAATATACTAATAAAGGTAAAAGTTCTAGGCCCAAAGGAATGGTCAAATGTGGTAGCTGTCACCAATGTAAATTTTTGAACCTAGCCTATCAGGTCAACATTAGGGGGGTTCAGTTTAAAATTCATGGTCACTTTTCTTGTGATTCTATGGGAGTGGTTTATTGTGCTCTGTGCCAGGATTGCAACGCTTTTTATATCGGTAAAACCGAGCGAAAGCTTAAGCAATGCATATATGAGCACTATTATGCAATCACCAAACGTGACCTTACGAATGCCCTAGCTAGGCACGTTGGTGACCACCCTGGCCACTCCTTTAAGTTTTCAGTCCTCACCCAAATTACTAAGGATGATAGAGGTGGGCCTTGGCAGATTAATCTCGAAATCGAAGAATTAAGATGGCAGGTTCTGACTGCATCTTATTTAATGCCTGGTCTCAATGAGACCGTGTCTATTAAATGCTGCCTTAAAAAATTGGCCTTGAAGAGGTAGACTAAATGTTTGTTTGGTGGCTTGTATTATATTTCTTTTAATGTTTTGTCCATTTATTTTTAAAATAGTTTTAGAATTAGTTAAAAATAGGTTTTAGATTTTGATGTTTTTGGCTCCCTGGTATTTAGCTATACAACTACATAAACTCTTATATAGATGTATAGTTTTCATATAGATGTATAGTATTTATATTTATTCTTACATGTTATATGCATACACATCATTTTGATGGTGATTCACAATATAGATTGTAAGTGTTGGTTTTTGTGGCACATTATAGTTTTATTATTGTGTAAATAACATGTGCCTTTTCTTTAATTTTCCGCTTTCTAGTTTGTTTACCAATTTTTAATCTTACGACTTTTAACTGATTTACCTTTAAGGAATAATTAAGTTGTTTTTAATTACTTGATTGTTTAATTTATGGAATGAGACTTGCTATATATTGGAGCTTGCAAGTATATGCTGTTGTCTGAGGAAGGAAAGTCATCGAACTTTCCGAAAGCGCTAACCTATTAAAGTTTGTGTTCATTGCGCCTGGAGCAGCTAGTCCTGTTTTTTTTTGTTTATTTAGTTTGTTTGTATCGTGCCTTTTTCACTTGTGGAGTTACTGGGATAGTCCAACTGGGCAAAAGCCCATTTTCAGCAGAGACGAGAGAGAAAAGCTCCAAAGACAATTCATAAATTACATGGGTTTAGCAGCTTACAAACATTGTGGAAGCTTACATTGATTAAAAAGACAATAAATTGACAGTTTATACAATCCATAAAAATAAAGTCACATTATTGTAAGCAGAATTTCTATACAGCTGAGGCGAATTAAAGTGGAAAACAAATAAAAGAGTGGTCTAAGTTTATTAAGTAGTAGGTAAAGTGGTGTAAATATAGATGTTGTGAGATAAAAGGCTATCAAGAGAAGTAGGGAAGGAAAGAAAGGGAAAGAAGGTAGAATAAGATGAGAAGGGTTGAGGAAAGAGCAAGAGTTTTAAGGGGGGAAGGAATGAAATGATGAAGGTATTTGGTGAGAGGACAGTGTGTGATGATATGTGCTAGAAGGAAGAGATCAAGGGGAGAGAAATTGATCTTTAAACTGATGGTGAAAAGTAGGGGGGAGGGGATAGCAGTATACAAGTGCTGGACATGGGAAGGTTGAGAAAGCTGGAAAAGTAGGTATATGAGATGGTAGCCAAGGGGACAGAATTGAGCCAGGATCACTACATGGGCAGAGACAGTTAATACAGAGGAAATCCCTGAGTAGCTTTTTAAAGTGAGCTGGATCAGAAGTACTTATGATGGTTTGGGTAATATTATTCCATATTTTGGAGATGAAGTTAGGCTAGAGAGAATCTCCTGAATTATTGTTTGATTTGGTGACCTACAATAGAGATTTATATGAAGAGAAAAGAAGTTGAGTGTTGGAATGAGGTTTGATCACTGGTTGAAGAGCAGGGGGTTTGTCAAGTTAGTATACTAGCTTGTGGGTAGTAGAGAGTTGAGTGTAGGTTAAGTAATATGGTAGTTGTAGCCAGTTAAGTTGCTGTAAAGCAGAACAATGGTGTGACCTATGTGGGGAGTTTGTAGTAAATCTGGCTATTTTATTTTATCAGGATTTTACCTTTGCTAGATTGGTTTTCTTCAGATTAGTGAGGATGGGAGAGGTGTATGGCAGGGTGGATAGAAGGTGTGTTATTGTGATAGCCTGTCTCGTGGTGTCTGTGAGGAAGAGTTTGAGTCTGTATAGTGAGACAAGTTTTATGTGTGTCTTTTTGATGGCGTGAGAAAGATGTTTGTCAAATTTCAAGTTAGTATCAATCAGAGCACCTAATAGTTTTGTTTGGGAAATGGCTGTAATTATGGTGTTGTTAGAGGATTAGATTTGGAATGGTGGCAGTGGATCTTGTTGTTTACTGGGGAGAAAGAGCATCAGATTTGTTTTGTTAATTTTCAGTACTAATTGTGAGTCAGATAACCAGGTTTCGACAGCTAAGGGGGACTGTTGTGTTATAGTTTATAGTTATATCAGGGAAGGTGCTGTGCAGATGAGATTAGAGTCATCTGCGTATTGAATGATAGAGGCTAGATGAGTAGATGAGTGAAGTCTGTTGGTGAAGATACTAAAGAGTAGAGGACCTAGAAATGAACGTTGCGGTACCCCCATGTTGACAGGTAATAAGGATGAGAGCTCATGTTGTCATTTGACAGTTTATTGTTGGTCAGTTAAGTAACTATGGGGCCATGCAAGAGAAGAGTGACTATGTTTTAGGGAAGAAAGTTTATTAAGAAGCTTTTGATGAGAAACAGTGTCAGAGGCTTTGGATAGGTCCAAGTAGACTGATGATACAAGTTAAGTGGTTGATGGTATTAGTGAAACTCAGGAGGGCAGTTGGACTGTGGTGTGGTGAAAACCATGTTGTATGTTAGTAAGGAGATTATTAGACAGTAGGTAGTTAAAAGTTGAGTGTGCATACATTTTTCTATTATTTTGGATAGGGGCAATAAGATAGCTATGGGTCTGTAGTTAGAGAATTCAGTGGAGATGCCACCTTCATGTAGAATTATAACATAGGAGATTTTCCAGGGGAATGTAGTGCTCAGAGATAGTGTGATTAATTAGAATAGAGATGAGATAAGCGATGGCATCTGCTGCAAACTTTAAGGATTATGTAGGTAGGTTATCACCTGCAAGTGTAGTGGGTTAAAGTTTAGAGAGTATTTTTTATGGCGGACGTTTGTACCAGTTTAAAGGTAAAAGTGTTTGAATCATGGGGTGTAGCTGGGATAGTGGGAGGTGTAATGTAATGGGATTTTGGTAAGTGAGTATAGAATTAGTGAAGAATGAGTTGAATTGGGTGGCTATGCTTTTGTTTTTATTAGAGGTTGATGTGGTAGTGGTGGTTGATTGGCCAGGTTGCAGCAGAATTTGTATGGCAGACCAGAATTTTTTGGGATTGTTTTAGTGCTGCTGTTGTATTTCAGTATAGTACATTTTTTTGTCTAGTTTGACTTGGGACTTGGCTTTGTTTTGAAGCTGTCTATAGTGTTCACGTTTAGTTTGATTTTTGTGGGTACGCCGGTATGTCCATTTGTCTCTTTGATTGAGTAGAGTTTCAGTGACATTTGATAGCCGAAGTGTATAGTTAGTTTTTACTCTAGTAGTTCTGTAGGGTGCAATCCTATTGAGTATATCTAGGAAGGTGGTATTAAAAAATTGTACAACAGAATCAAGGGGAAGAGATTTGGAAGGGGTTCAGTCATAGAGTTATAAGACTGAATTGAATGTTTAAACACTGAAGTTTTTTCTGTTGCAAATTGGTGTGTTGGGGGGGAGCAAAGATGATGTTTGCATTTAGGGAGATGATCACTGATACTATTGGGGAGACAACCTGATTGGAAGGCTAGAGAAGGGTTGTTAGTTAAAATCCAGTCTAGTATAAATTGCTGGTTAGTGGTTTTGTCTGTTCTTATTGTTGTTTGTATAATTTGTGTGAAGCCATGTAGGTTAATTAAATTTGTGGGCTTATCAGAGTTGTAAGACTACTCAGTATTAAAGTCGCCCATTATGGTGGTTTCTTGTGTGAAGGTTATAGATATCCAGTGAAGAATATCCTTGACTATGTTTGGGTTATTGCCAGTAGGAATTTAAATAGCAATTATATTTAGATCTTTATTGCAGTTGATTTCAAGTTTGGTAAATAACAGCTCAATATTACTAAAGTCAGGGGTGTGTGGTTCAGTAAGATCTAATTTTAAATTCTGTTTGTAAATTTATGGCTATACCACCTCCGTGTTTATTTTTCCAATCACATCTATATATGTTATATCCTGGAGGGAGTATTTCATGGATGATAGGTTTCAGCCATGTTTCTGTAAGTACGGTGATGTTTGGGGAGTATTGAGATAGGCAGGCCTGAAGATCGTGCACCTTATTACCTATACTCCTGAGATTCAAGTGAGTTACAGGAGGCTTGAGCCTTTAGGGGATGGAGGAATTACAGTACAGGGAAGTGGGGTTGGTGGGATAGTGGATTGTTGTTGGGTATGAATAGGGCCTGGGTTAAGGTGACTGTCTCTGTTTAATTTTTTGGATGAGAAGTAATGTATGAGAGAGCTTTTGTAAGATTACTTAACAGTTTGGTAGATTTAAGAAGTGGTTGAGATTTTGGTAGAAGCTGTATATACTTGTATGGAAAGTGACTTAATTAGGTTGTATTATAGAGGTTTGTGGCAATACTGAAGTTAAATGATGGAAATTGGTGGAGTTGGGGGACAGTAATGCTGTGATGGGAATAAGTGCTATTTAGCTGGGTTTGATAGTATATTAGGTGGTTGGTGAACAGGAGAGTAAAGAAGGTAGTGTGAAATGATAAGACTTGTAGGTGTTTGGATCAGATAGCAGTGGACAATTTAAGAGACAAGACAGAGGTGATATGGAATTGGGGGAAGTTTAGATGGTAAATATAGGAAACTAGGATACACTGGATAGTATTTTATTAGTAGTAAGTATAGGTACTTGGGTGGGGTAGGAAAGGAGAGAGAACTAGAAGTAGCAGATGAGTTAGAATATAGGTGAGGGTGAGTAGTAGGAAATGTAAAGGTAGTAGGTGATGTTAAGTAGGAGGGTAGATGGTGAACTTGGGTGAAAGGAGAGCTGGGTGAGTTGGGAGTTGAGTGAGGTTCTAGGTGCTGATAGAGTGATGGTGAAGAAGTGAAGGGAGGTTCTAGACATGTAGTAGATAATTTAGTGTAGGTGTTAGATGTAGTGAAATAGGTGGTAGTAGTTTTAAAACTGATGAGAGTGTGTGGTGTGGGTGTGGAAAATTAGTTGGGTGTGATTAGCTAGAAATAAGTGTAGATGTGTTGGGGTGGGTTGAATTTGAGGGTAGGGCAGGGGGGTGGCGTGAGCAAAAGCAAAACGAGGGTGAATGGAGCAGGCAGGATTGGATAGCAGCTGGCTGCAGAAACAATCAGTGAGCAGCAAGTAGTGACAGAGAAAGCAATCACAAAGCTATTACAAATTAATGTGAACAGAGCATAGGAAAGGGATGTAAGAAAGGGAGGGAATGCAGTTATTGAGCTGGAAGACTGGGTAAGTATTTTAGAAAGCACAAGGACAAAGAAGCTTCCAAAGCTGTCCCAGGAAGATAAGGTAAAGGGGTTAGCTGATAGGTATATGCTATTATGTAACTCTGAAAACACCCAAACTGAGCCAGTCCAGCAGCAATAATAAATCACAACACACCAAAGTGATTTAGCACTTTTGTTCACTTTACTTATGGAACTTCTTCCGAATACAAATATGTGAAAAAAACATAATACATATATATTAAACTGTTCCAGCAATTAATATGAAGCTACCAATCAAGTTCTTGTACCACTTATACTTGTAAAAAGTTTTAGAGTACTACCATATATTTTCATACATAAAAGCAGTTACAATATTTTAAACACATAAATATCTTACACAGCTTTTGATTGAAATTGTTTCATTAATCCCCAGAAATTAATCTGCCCTCAGGAAAATTTGACATTTCAACTCTAAAAATATTAGATAATTGTTAAACTCTTGTATAAACAACAAAGAACAAAGACTATGGTGTAGGTAAACCGGTCCTCCAAAAAATAAATCATACAATATCACAGTCAAAGGAGGCAGCGGAACACAGCAGTAAAATTCAAGAATTTAATCCCAGAACAAACAGTAGAACAAGCAGTAAGCGCTTTTGCAGCAGCCGCTGCTTCATTAGACAAAGATCCAAACTGTAGTACTTTTAAACAGCAAAGCAGCCAATTAGCATGCAAAAACAATTAGGAATTAACAAGAGTCCTTAAAGCTACACCAAAAAATGCAGCTCAAAGATCATTGTATAAACATAAACTTAAAAAAACTGATGAAGCAGCTGCTGCTGCGAAAGCGCTTACTGTTTGTTCTACTGTTTGTTCTGGGATTAAATTCTTGAATTTTACTGCTGTGTTCTGCTGCCTCCTTTGACTGTGATCTTGTATAAACAACTTTGTGTCAACTTTTTCAAGCACTAAAAAATATATATTTTTTAAACAAACACATTTTCTACTGTGCTTGGCTAAAGCATTATTATAATCACAGCATTTGATGGATCTAACATGCTCACTAATACAACAAGCTAATGTTGTGGTTGTCTTACCTACATAAAAACAGTCGCAGAACCTGAAGACAGCCAAATATACTAGGCCCTTACTTTGACAAGTGTACCTACACTTGGGTGTATATTCAAACCTCCTATGTTTGAACAAACAATGACTACCTGGATAAACAAACCTGCACTGTTTACATCTCTGACAAGGAAATGTTCCAAAGGGTCCTAACCCATCATACTCTCCAGATCTTTGAATTTTTTTTCCAATAAACCTTTCAACTCACAAGTTTTTTTAAAAACGAATCCGGGTTGTTCCCCTGTTATATCACTTAATTCCTTGTTTCCTAAAATAACTTTCCAGTTTTTTTAATAATATTTCTAATTATTTTCCCCCTCAAAACTCATGGGAATCAGAAAAGCCAAAGTCTTATCCCCACCATCTTTGTTGCAATCTTGTTTTTTAACTGTGAAGCCAGATGTTAAAATTCAGGGGAAATCAGTATTCCTTCCATGTATAACCTGATCTGCGATACCCCTTAATGATTCTAACGGGTATCCCCTCTCCAAAAACATATTAATCAAAATATCGACGTCCTTTAAAAACATTTCATCACTGCTTATCATTCAGCTAGCTCTAATAAGCTGCCCTTTAAACACATTATTTTTCATAAATATGGGGTGAAAACTTGTGTAGTGAAGGTAATTGTTACTGAAAGTTGTTTTCCTGTATATTCTACTAACAAATTGTTGCTTCTCCATGTCCACAGTAAGAAGTACATCTAAAAAATTTATTGTAGTACCAAAACCACTCACTTCAAATTTCAACCGTTCTATACTCTGATTAATCTCATTAACAAAAATATTAAATTCCTTCCTACCACCCTCCCAAATAAAAAAATCATCAATATACCTTCTGTAGAAAGCAACTGACTTAAAGGAGGGAAGTTGAACGTGGAAATAGTGTTCCCATCAGCACATAACAAAGATGGCAAAGCAGGGTGCCACATGAGTCCCCACTGCCACTCGAGAAACCTGTTGGTAAATGTTAGAATTAAAAACAAAAAAATGTTGCTTAATACTAAATCTAGCAATACCCCAACAGTTTTAACATCTATATATAGACCTGTTGTAAATTCACTAAGAAAAAGTTCTACAAAATCAATTCCTTGTTCCTGGTCTATTGAAGTATATAATGAATTAACATCCACTGTATAAAGAAACTGTTCCCTGCCATTAAACTGATATCCTTTTAATTGATCCAAAAAATACATGAATCATTTAAAAAGAATTGACTTTTTTGTACTACTGGATTTAAAATTTTATCTAATAAAACTGAAATATTTACTGTTTTATTTCTTGATGAGAATATTAGTGGCCTAAAAGGTGGATTTTCTTTGTTTTTATGTATTTTGGGGATACCAAAAAATATCCCCAACTCTTGCTGTTCCATAGTGCAAAAGTTATACATATTTAACGAAAGACAGTTTTGTTGCAAGAAATTAGTGTCAGGTCAAAAAGCTGGTATTTCCTGCATACAAAATCTTTATACACTTTCCTATAACTGCTATCACCGTTAATTAATGTTAACATGCTTTTTATATAATCATCATGTGACATAATAAGCCCATTCCTCTTGTCAACCTGCATGTAGGTAAGATGTTTTCTAGAATGTAATCTGCTCAGTGCAGCCCTTTCCCTACTACTTAGATTGAAATGGTGTTTATAACTGTAAGAACTTTTGTCATTACTGAATATATTGCAAAAGGGATCCTCACATAATCTATTAAACACACTCAATGTCCCAGTCAACGGTGTATTAATGACACTTTTCTTTTTGAACAGTTTGTTCGCACATTTAACTTGTTGAAATAAATATTTTAAATTGTTTGTGACTAAATTGCTTGAAATCCAATAACAAATTAGTCATAGAAGTATGGTTAGACGGTATAAAGGAAAAGCCCTTTGACAGTCCCTCATAATCTGCAGCCGAAAAATGTTCCTTGCTCAAATTGAAAATCCGCCAGGTCATCGTTACCGGTTCCTCGTTCTGGTCCGGTTTCTCCCTCTGATATTCTTCTCCTCTTGGGGTGAAAAAAAACGAATTATTTTCCTCATTGTCTGTTTGCTCGCTGGTAATAAGCTCCTGCACACTACCAACAGCAGGTGCTTCTGCTATGTCTGCCTCGGAACAGTGTACGTCAATGGAAATTTGCCTGTCCCCAGGCCTGCTGACATCATCACCTGAGAAAGAGTCTAATTGGTCCATCCTGTTTGAGACCCCTGTCTTGGAATTCTTCCAATTTTTCCATTTATCACCTTCTGTCCTAATGCCTTTAATAATAAATGATTTCTGATTGGAATACGCTAGTAAATCTCTGTTGCATTTCTTTTTCTTCCTCATGATAAGCGCTGCTACATGCTTATCAGCTTTGGAAAAAACATTAGCATAAATTATGTTCACCGGTAGAAAAGATGGATGCTTCCTCACCTGCTGGTCAAGTAATTGAATTTTGTCTCTGAGAATACCCATTTTGTTTGTTGTTATGTAGTTATTGTAATAACAGCAAGAACCATAGGACAGGAGTATGTGTACTTCAAAGTGGAATTGCAGAGGTTGACTGAAAAGAGACAGATCAGGAATAGCGGAGAAAAATGCTAGCAAAGAAGAGGAGGGTAGTACAAGTGTGAAGAGGCAGAAATAAACTGAGAGGGGACACGGTCCGGCTCTGTGATGCGCATGCAGCATTCCTATTCAGATAGTATTAGAAATATGACATTGAATGATATACATTAATTAATTACAGTTATTTGTAGGTCTGTAGTGTCCATTGTTTTGCAGGAAATAAGCTTAAGACCGGAAAGTGGGGTAGTTCAGACTGGAAAGTGGGGTAGCTTGTTTTCACTTCTGAAGGTTTAAATCAGGGCTACAGCCTTAAATTTTAACAAGTTCAACAAATGAAAAATGCACCATTAACATTACTTGCACATCATCGAGACCAGGACGGGAAAACAAGGAAGCCACAGTGAAGATAATATCACATATCACATTTTAAAACATGTAGGTGAGATAAAACTGTAGGAATAAACTTCAAACCTAAATTTAAAACTGATAAACATTAGTTTGTTAATACAAAGCCTGATAAATTAATTACCAAAGAGTTCATAGACTGTCCTGTGGAAAAAAATATCATAGCCATCTTCCCCATTTACGAAAATGTTGCTGCCATTCCGATGCCATACCTTGTCCCTATCGCCCTGTCTTATACAGCATAGTTTTTTTCTCACTCTTCTCTGTATCGCAAAAATCATGGTTCATGCTGTCCGGTACTTGTGCCGCTGGTAAAAGAGGAAAAGAGACATCACTGTCTCATTCAGATGTAAATCCTGCTCCCCCTGAGGAAGCAAACAAAACTTCATATTGTTTGTTGCAACCATTAGTTTGACATGTACGCATTGCGTGTGGTTCTTTCTGTTGATTGGTTCTACACTGGAAAGCTCTACACTGTTTCTAATCCCATAAATCTCATTGTAACTTAACTTTCTTTTTCTTCACTAAATCAACTTCCAAGTCTATGAGCTTATTATTAATTTCAATACTTGTGTTCAAATGAGTGGCAATCAAAAATGTTTTGACAACTCCATATATAGCACCCTGGCTCCATCTTTGAGCTTCCATTGTTTAAGCATGTCTCTCTCCACCAAACTATGTATTCATTCTGTAGAACAGTGATTAGCGGCACCCACCCAATGAGGCTGAAACTCTGTCATTTTCATCAGGGGATCAAAAGGAGTACTAGGGCTCTGGAAACCACACAAACCTCTTGGAGTGATGTTAAGTTCCAAATGTCTTCTTAATCCCAACGTGTTTAAGTAAACGTTAGTCTCTTTAATCATCAGCTTTTCCAATTTATCACATATATTCTGCATTTCCCCTGCCAAGCAGAAGTAACACAATGTCCAAGGAAGAAAAAGGATCATTTATATGGCCATTTCTCTCTTCCATCTGCCTGCCCCAAAACTGAAATAAAACAGTATTTACAGGTAATTCCATTCCTGGTGTTAAATTTTCTCTTTGAAAATTACCCCCAGTTTATTCAGGAAAAATGTGGGGGGCAGTAAAAGAGTCTGTAGACATAAAAAACCTAAACAACCACAAAGACCAAAAACAGATTACGTGGACATGTGAGGGCATAAATAATACCCTCAGTATAACAAGTAAATGTTTTAATGCTTTTCAGAAGTAAATTTTCTAGAAACTGATCTGAGAAATATATATCACTGTTATTTGAGGAATACGGCATTCATATTTGCTCTTTTCTTTTTCAGATGATGAACACAGGACCAGAATTTGTGCTCTGTGCATCGAATGGATGCACAAGCTTAAGGAGCAATGGAGGGAGAGAGGTATGTTTATTACTTTCTCTTTTTTATTAAATGAAATGCTTCTAATACTTGTTACTGGCCTGAATTTTTTTACATTACCATGTAAATTGTTTAGAATGCTTGAACGCCCATCATGCATCAGTAAGTTAAGTGAAATAATCACAAATATAGCTGTGCTTTAAACTGTGATTTAAATAAAAAAATGTGGCAATATCGTTTAGCATTAAGCAATTTTTTCAGCACACTTTTTTTGAAGAGTACTATGACATTAAAGACATGCAAGTAGGCGTGTGTGTGAATGAGCATGTCTTCTTTGAAGGATGGGTGTCAGGCTGGCAACTCGGCACCGTAAAAATCCACTGCCAATCATTAGCGGACGGGAGTTCCGCTGTGGCGACCCCTAACCGGGAAAAGTCGAAAGACTATATAACCTAAATGCCGGTTGAGTCAGTATATCTGGTCCTACTAACACCCTCATCATCCATTAGTTTTGGACGATGGGGATGTTAGTAGGACCTGTTCTACTGAGAAAAATAACATTATGGTAACCAATTATACCTCTGGGGAATATAAGAAGGTCTATTTTGTTACTCTGTTTAATCTTTTGACAGATGATATAGCTAATATTAATAAGTAATACTGGGCCTTTCTTCTTAAAGGTAGAGGTTTTGTTAAGACTTTGTGCACTAGTCCTTTGGTGTCCTTAAAGAGAGGGTGAATTATAAAGATATGGTTGTCTATAATAAATTTTCTTTACCTGCATGTTGGTGTTGTAAAAGTGTAAATAATTTTGAAACTTGGGCTTGTGGGGGCTGCTCTATAGCAAATATATAATGAGATGTCTTAAGAGTATTAATGGTAATAGGTATAATCCTTTAGCTGAATATTCGTGCAATACAGAAGGGGTAATTTATATACTAAAATGTCCCTGCAATCTCTTTTACATTGGTGAAAGCAAAATAACTTTTAGGATAAGATTGCAGGAACATTTGAGAGACATTAGGAATAACAGACATGAACGCCCATTAGCAGCTAATTTTAATGTAGCCCATTGGGGGGGTGCTAATGGTTTAAAAGGCTGCATTTGGGAACAGGGTACAGCATTTAATAATTACCTTTTAAAAAATAAATTGTTATTTAAGGAAGCTATTTTGTTTTAAAATATGGTACACTGACACCTGCTGGCTTAAATGTGGAATGCAGTTGGAAGTCTTTATTGTGAATTGTTTTTATTGGATAATTTTATTATTGGTGTTAATTGTAGAGGGTATTTAATGATTTATTTTATTGATATTCATTAACTCCTGGAAAGCCTGTGTGTGAGGCGCTAGAGCATTTTTTTATATCTTGTTGGTATTATAGAGTCTGGTGTTTGGATTCCCAGCTTTGTGGTGGATTGATATTTTTATTTGTATTTTGGGTTGTTTTAAAATATTTGTTACTGTTGTATTCATTATTTTGATGTCTGTTCAAACAATTATCATGTTTTCTGGCTCACATGTTTGTCTTATGGCTTGGCTAGTTTCCACAATATTGTCATCACTCTTTCTCCTCATTTTAACAATGATACTTAGTGGGTGTTCATGTGAATCATGCAGGCAGTAAAATTTATAGATTCCTACATTTATAGATGTTTACTATGCTAATGACCTAGGTGGGCCTTTCTAAGCCTAGCCAAGTTTTCATTAAAGAATAATGATGTCCTGTATACAAATAGGACATTGAGGAGAAGGCATTTTAAGGTACCTCTATCCATAATGGACATGAGTGACAGTCCTGGTGTACATTTACATATCCCCTTACATTGATGTAGGCTGTGTTTAAATTGTGTAATAACGTTAGCTTCACATGGATTGTAAGCCTGTTCTTATGTCTCTGTCTCCAACATGTCCTGTTTAAGTCACAGACAAAACACAGTATCTTAGACCCTGTATTTCTGGTACTGTTTGTCTTATGAATATGCAGGAGATTCACAAGTGTGTTGTTTGTAGATGCCTTGTAAGCCAGTCATAAGATCCCCTCTTAGAAATATACAGCAGACTGAGAAGATGGAAAGATTTTTAAGGGCCTTTGTTTAAGGCAGGTTTGTTACACCTTGTGTTCTTTGTATATTTAAACTTTAAGGCAGTTGTAGTTTCTGCATATGCCTGGTCAAGCAGACAAGTACATAGTGAAGGGAGCATTGTACTTTATGATTGTTGTGATAAAGACAGACTACATGGGATAATGACCTCTTTTGACCTAGCTGCCTTGCCATTACTTGTAACTTCTGCAACAGAAAAATATTTCCTCACAACTGTGGCCAAATATTGGTCAAACTTAAGGCTACTGTCTACATGTATACATGGATTCCTGACCACTGGCTTGACTGTTGGGGTTCACACTTTAACTTATTTTTCATGTCTTACTTTTCAGCTTTTACCTCTACCCTTTAACATGCCACAACTAAACAAGACTGCACTGTAATAATGCTTGAGGGAGTACCTGAATTGAACCCCACTGCAGAAGCCATAGGACTCTAAATACTCTGAGGTGTGTTTTAGAGCTTTTCCCAACCTATTGATTCAATAATGAAACTAACAAAAACTATTAATAAGGAAAGTAATTCTCATTCTTTTCTTTCAAGGAACAAACAGGTTGTGTCCAAATTTAGGATGCAAAGCTTACACAACAGTTATCCCATTAACTGAGAAAATAAATGAATCAAATCAGGGAATACTATCTTTATCTGTATCCCCTACAGAAAATACAACCACTTTTTGTGTACCCCTCTGGGGTTATATTTGGGAATGAATGAACAAATGGCTAGAGTCATATAGTTCAAGCTGCTGCTGTCATTTGTATTCACAGCATGCCTCCTTATGGTTACCTCTAAGGAACTGACATAGTCTGTGTACTTTTGTTAGACTGGAACAAAAGTAAACATCAATGTGTTGTTGTTGGATGTATAAACACAGCATGCCTTCTTACCCCTTAGCCCTAAGCACAAAATATATCCACCTGATTAAACTTCTTATGTTTGATTGTGACAAAAGTGAAAAAATAGTGATCATGGTAGTGAATTCCAACCTATTGCTCCTAGAGAATACATTGCCCCTAGACAGGTTACACTGATCTTCTGTGGACACCTATGATGCCTGTCCATGAGGAGTTAAAGGACCACTTTGGACAGGAACAAAAAACAAATATATATTTTATTTTGCCATGACATTCTACACAATCCAAACCTACCAGTGATGCAACAACTACTTATTACAGATTTAATTGTTTTCTAACCCTAAATGCCTTTGCTGGGACAGACATGCTGACATGATCTTGTTTATTTGGAAAGCCACTTCTTTCCCATAATGCACTATGAGGTCAGAGCTGATGAGATTGCAGTATTATACTCTGTACTGTTAGATCACAGACCTGTTCACTTAGAATGGATGTTGTGAGAAATGTTGCCAAGTCTGAGAATACCCAGTAAAAATATCAGTGAGTATGTTGCAGTGGCACTTACATATTTGTTTCCTACAACATGTTACACTAGCTATGAAAAGTACTTATAAAAGAATAAAGAAATGGCTGAGAGAATTAGTCCGTCATAAACTGTCACCATTTGCTTCCACTTCAGAAATAGATGCCAAAAAGCAGTGGCCCCCATAGTGAGCCATGGGGAATGGGGAATCTGCTAGTGACTGAGCTCATGGAGGAGGTGGCCTCACCTATTTTGACCTCCTGGGTCCTAACACTGAGGCATTAGGCTGTCCTGCAGGTATAACAGGGTTTATACTTAATTTACTGAGCTTGTCTGTAATGCATGAGTTGGGTATTGTATCAAAAGCCTTGGCCAGGTCAATGTAAGCTGTGTGCACAGTCCTGCCCAAATCCATTGTTTTGGTAATCTTCTCAATGAAGTCCACCAGATTTAATAGGTATGACCTTTCTTTAATAAAGCTGAACTGTGATAAGGACAGCATTTGCACGTTGTCTATGTTCTCATAAATCATGTCCATGATGATTTTTTTCCATGGCCTTACATATGAGGCTGGTCAGACTTATAGGTCTCTACTTACCTTGATTAGTAGTTGGATATCCTTTGTGCAAGAAAATGACTGTAGCTGTCTTCCATTACTTGGGCACAAAAACTGACTGTAGGCTCCAGTTGAAAAGTGATTCAAGTGGACCAGAGAGATCATGTTTCATGCTGTTTAGTAAGCATCCCGGGATGTTATTGGGACCCATCAGTGCAGCATATTTGGTCTAGTAAGTGCATTGAAGACCTAATAATGCTTGTGTGGAATGTGGTATATGGTATTTCCTTTGGACTATCAGGTAAGGAGTGGGAGGAGAAATTTCAGCTGAACCTCACATTTACATTCACACGTAGACATAACTGCTCAGGGAACACATGTGAGGGAAAATGAAAGGGAATAATGACCTACTGCCATACACTCAGAAGAACAGTTTACTGAAGAAGACAGCTTTACTAAACAGTGCAGGTCGCAAGAATGAAGTTAGGTTGATGTTTATAATTTTTTTTTCAAAGTTCAGTTATGTTAATATGGTATGAGCCAGTGTGACTCAGACATGTGTCCATTCAAATGTCCTGATATGTTACATGTGCGTGCTTTGCATATGCTTGACATGCTTCATACCTGACAGTATTCAGGTGTTCAGGTGATGTCCTGATTCCCACTGGTAAACTATGTTATCCATGCCATTGTACGGCCTTGATTGAACTACTCACATTGTTGATGGATACATTTTCCAGGACATGTTCTGCTATTGGTCATGTCCATAGCTGTAGATAAACTGACATCGGGAATGTGTTAAGTGCATTTTCAGCCATTTACTAGGAACAAATGTGTTGATTATAATTCTGCTACTTGCTGATGTTTGTATCATTTCCAGTTAAACTGTGTTGTAAATAAGAAGTCTGATGTCTGCTACTACACCTTCAGTCTCATATTTGTATTTGCAGAAGTCATCAGTGGATGGTGTGTTAATTATGTCAGATTGCAGCTATGCACATCAGTTTCATATTAAGGTTATGATATTCATGAGAATGTGCCGTGTGATAGACATTTGCTTTTCATTTCTGTCGTGTTTTACAGTTCATTTTTACAGAGTATGGGACTTGTGAACATTTGCATATCAGATGCAGATGACAAGCACATGCCAGGCCACTGCTGGAGTCCTCAGCTGATGATGATAATGACAATGACGATGATGAGGAAGCTGGAACCACACCTGTCTGAGTCACTCATGCCTGCTGCACCCAGGAGGAGACAACGCTAGGACTAGAACAGAGATGATTACTGGAAGGAGATCCCGGCAGGTTGTGACCAGTGTGTTTTGAACATAGATGAATGACATGATGGGGGCATTCTTTCATGGTATGGCACATGCTATGTGCATCTAATTCAGGGAGATAGCCAGTGAAGTCCTTCATGAGGCTCAGCCCCATCAGACTGGTACCTCTGGTCTGTAAGTGTTATCTGTTTGCTCCAATTGTGTTATGATGCCAACATGCTGACTGCCATATCATTTATTGAACTGTATATGCTCTCTTGTGCATGCATGCCATGTAGCTCATATGCTTATGTGTTATCATCATGTGACATTTAATTATGTTTCAGTGTGTGCATGACACACATTAACACACTGCACTTTCATCCAACATTTAACTCTCCATGCAGTGTGGCAATTGATCTGCAGCTACAGCTGCAACAATAAGCCTGTAAAGATGTATTTTAATGAAGGCAACTGACAGACAACTAATGTTGTCCACATTTCAATGCTATCACTATGGTATGGTTTGGATTTGTGTATTGCCATATATATCATGTATGCACAGCAGAAGGACATGTTTTCGATGACAGTTGTGATGCTTTCCCAGTGGCAAGGTGTGGTGTGTGCCATATGTTGGCAATACTGTTGCCATGTGGGGTCATGTACAGGTCATGCACAGGTATGTCATAGCTATAGGCAGTCCTTCTTTTCTGACCACATCAAACATACATGTAGCATTAATGTATACACAATGTATACATGCCGCTG
The DNA here is from genome assembly GCF_019279795.1 of Protopterus annectens. Lineage (NCBI taxonomy): Eukaryota > Metazoa > Chordata > Ceratodontiformes > Protopteridae > Protopterus > Protopterus annectens. The sequence continues at coordinate 874,723,221 of NC_056725.1, read as the reverse complement.
CACATAGTTGAATTCTTAGTGACACACAACTGTACCTTTGACGTGATAATTCAATAACTTACTGCTGATGTGCTGTAATGATGCTCACAGGAGTATCTTCTACTCACTAATGAGCAGGATGTGTGATATATGCCTGTGTTCAATATTGCATGACAGTATTTGTGTAGGTGTTTGAAATTCTTAGTTTGCTTACCAATGCATGTTGATGTTACAAGACTGCTCATTACTGTGTTTGTGTGTGTGTGTGTGTGTGTGTGTGTGTGTGTGTGTGTGTGTGTGTGTGTGTGTGTGTGTGTGTGTGTGTGTGTGTGTATGATTTATACATGGCCATCTCTGTGGATGTCATAAATCATTCTTCCCATGTGAGATACATTTGTCATTTGCTTAAATGTACTTTGGGTTGGCTACAGTATCCTGTGTGCTGTACACATACATTTGCAGTGTGTCAATGTACCTTGTCCAATTTTTCCCTGCTGGGCCCAGGTTGTCCACCTTTCTTCTACATTCATATTACTGTATTATATTTGCCTTTGTTGCAGTTATTGACTAGTGACATGTATTATATTGTTGACATGGTGAACGTATGCCAATTATATGGCCATTTTATGGATGCAAGATGTCTGCAGACAAGTCACTGGCTACTGCTTGCAATACATCCTTGTTCTCTTTATACTTGTGTATTAACCTGTGTGTGTATTGTTGAAATCCATGTGTACAACCTGATACATTTCTTAAGCTGTACTGTTATATTTATGTAAATATTCATCTGATGTCATTTTCATTCATTCCTCAACTGATGGGTCTCAATCTGACTTGGCCGCTTACACTAGACTCATGAGCTCCTCTATTTACCCACAATGCCCCACCATCCTTACATACCTCAAATCTCATTTGCCACCATATTGTTCATATGTGGATTTTTATTCTCGAGCTGGGGGGGGGGGTTAAATAGGAATCTTTATGGCTTTATTTGTGAGTATTTACTTGTAATATTTTTTCCTCTACCTCCCTTTAACTTTATAACAGATTTTTCATAATGTTGAAATCTTTTTCAAATTTTTCAAACTTGTATTCTGGTTAGGCCTCTGTACCCTTATGAGGGTATTCTTTGTAATATCATTGTTGGTATTCTATCACTCTCTTTCCTGTCAACACGTCTATAGGGTACTTCTGGAATACCATTTTCGGTATTTTTCTGTTTTTTCTGTTAAAAGAAAAATTTGCTCGCTTTCATTCTACCTGTTTTTTGATATGGCTGAAAAGCCTACTGGCTTTAAGAACTCCTCTTCCTGTGGGAATAAGATCCCTAATTCTGATGCCCACATGGAGTGCATGTATTGTTTGGGCACTGCCCATCTGGAAGTTGGCTGCTCCTTTTGTTTGGGATTCAACTCCCATGTGTCGAGTGACAAGAGAAACAAGTTAGTGTTAGAAGGCTTACTACCCTCTTCTTCTGCTTCTTAATTGGCTGGGGCTCAAACCCTCTACAAAAAAAAAAAAGACTGGTAAAGGGAGGCATGATGACTCCAAAAGAAAAAGAATTCTGGAAACAGTCCCTTGACTGTTCTCCTCATTTGGCATCAATTCAAACAAAATCTGATGTCAACCTTGGTTCCTATAACTTCAAACACTAAATCTCATCAGATCTGATCTCCATGTTTCTCCCTGGAGCTGATATCTCCTAAATTCCATTCAAACCCTCCACACTACCTTCCACTAGTGTGTCCTTTAGGTCCTCCAGGAGTTTATCTGAAGCAGAGGTGAATAGAATGATGAGAAAGTTTCTCAGGGCTTAGATCCATTTGGGGGTAATTCCATCTGTGTCTCCCACTGGACCCTTGAGCGTACCCTCTTCTTGACCTCATGTTATATCTCCTTCTGCAAGGTGACTTGTGGTTTCAGAGCCCTCTGATTCAAGATCTTTGAGAATGTCCTTGTAAGATCCTAAGACTGGCTGTTCTTCCACTCTGAACATGCTCCTGAGTCACCTAGCTCCAATCTCTTTGGGGCAGCATGACTGTAAGAACCAGCTCTAGGGGGTTGGGGTCAACTCTGAAGCTATCAGAGGCATCCTCCCCTTTCATTGCCTCAACATTAGACAGTTTGGCTCCATCTCCCTCCTCATGGCATAGATCTATGGGGATTCAAAGTTCAGTGCTGGTAGTTTCTGTGCCAGTGCAACTGGCTGTTGTTTCTCCTGGACCTTCTGCCTTTGAAATAGTGGAGAAGGCTTTATCTATGCTTAGAGGAGATTCTTATACTTTTTGGATCCAATTATTTTTCCTCCTTCAAATTTAAGCTCTGGGCCTCTCATGTCTAATCCACCAGGACAGCTGGCCTGTACCAGCCTTCAGACAGTCCTCATTCAGGACTCACAACCCACTTCTGAATCTTCACCAGACCATCTCACTGATGAGGTCACTAGGAAGAGAACATGCAAAAGTAGATACCTAGATTCACCTCAGGAATTTTTCACCAAAGCCACAGACTTCGATGAAGGGGTGGAGTCCCCCCAGATCTCCAACTGATGATGTCTCATTTGGAGAGATGCTGGAACTCCTTAAAGAGGTGGATGGTCTTCCAAAGCCCCTTCCCAGGAGGACTCAGTGTTTCTGGAGGCTTTTGAGGCTGGCCCAGCTGTGACTTGGGTGGTCTTTCCAACTCATGAGTTGACCAACCTTATGTCAAGAATGGAAGGAAATGGATACTACAGAGCCCATATCTCAGAGGACAGATATGTTTTAGCTCCACCTAAAGATAGGGTCCACCGGAGCAAGGGAGTCCCAATAGATGCCATGGTGGTGGCAGTAGCAACTAAGAGGGAGCTTGCAGAACAGAGTTTATCTCTCAATTCCCCCTAACAGGGAGTCCAGGACCTTGAACAGATTTGCCAAGCACATTTATGCCTTGGCAACCTTTGCTTTTCAGTCACTGAATTATTTAGCACACTTCACCAGGTTACAAAGGCAATTGACCAAGTAGCCTTCTAAATCTCTTTCAGGATCCATTTCTGTGGACGACCAGAAAAAAGTTTCTTCACAACTAGCCACTCATCATTCTATTTCTGATGCTTCTATGAGACTGATCTCTCCAGCAGCCTAGGGCTGTGGGTTCAGGCATTGCAGTCAAGAGGCATACCTAAATGTGCCTGTGTGATTTTGCAGAGATCTTCAATTCTTTTTTCATCAATGCTCCCTTTGATGGCTCATCATTGTTTGGCCCCAAAGTTAAAGAAATGCTCTCCAGAAGTGAGCAAGATGGAAAGACCATGTCTGCCCTTTGGATCTGTTTTTCAACCCCTCAGAGGTCTTTCTTCAGGAATCAACAAAGTGACAGTAATATGTGGCTTTGGAAGTCCCAAGGTGCTTTTCCATTACTCCCAAGGAGATAGTTCTTCTTGGGGCTGAGGGAGAAACTCTAATGGAAGATGCCATTCTCACAATAGGGGTGGCCTGCAGAACCAGTACTTCAGAGACAGCCTCAATGAAAAAACCTACCAATGCTCCTGAGGGGTTGACCAACTGCTATACTGTGGAGGCAGTCAGGAGGCACTCAAATCTGCACCCAGAAACCTGGACATCCATCACAAAAGACACTTTGGTGCAGAAAATCATACCCAAAGGTTATGTCATATCATTTTCCCAAATTCCTCCAACAAAAACTAAAAAGATCCTCAATGTTCCACCAAATCAGAGAGAAGCAGGAGCCTTGGAAATAGTAAAGCTACTAGAAAAAAAAGAGTCATCCAAGTTCCCCCAGACCAGCAAGGAACTGGAATTTACTCAAGATTTTTTCATTGCTAAAGAAGATAGGGGATGGATTTGAGACAAGTTCTGGATCTCAGCCAACTAAAGCAGTATGTAAATTACTCAAAGTTCCGGATAGTCATGGTTCAGTCCAGTTTGCCTGTGCTGTGAAAGGACAATTGCAGGTGCTCAATTGATCTTCAGGATGCATACTGTCATGTCAAAATGAACAGGTACTCCAGAAGACACTTGAAGTTCTGGCTGGGATCCAGTCATTACCAGTTCAGAGCACTGCCCTTTGGCCTCACCACAGTACCCCGGGTGTTCACCAAATGCATGGCTGCGGTAACAGATAAATTAAGACTGCTGAGATTCTGTGTATTTCCATACCTAGACGACTGGCTCCTGACTGCCCCATCCAGGCATCAGCTGATTCAAGCAAAGGATTATTTGCTCCAGTTATGTCATCACCTGGAAATCATGGTCAGTTATACGAAATCATACATTCCGCCTCAGTAGACTCTGGAGTTCATAGGTGCTCATCTAGACACAACCAACCAGATAGCTTCACTTCCTCTAACAAGAGTTTGTACCCTCAGATTACAGGTCGTGAACATGATGTTCTATTCTTACCCTCCAGAATGTCTAGTTCTGTAAGCCTTAAGACTGACTGTAGTAGCAGCAGCAATAATTCTAGTTATGTTAGCTAGATTTCATATCTAGTACCTGCAGTAGAGTCTTTTAGTGCAGTGGTCTATTCTTTGACATCTCTTGAGCACTCCAGTCAAGATTTACGTAGTTTGCAAAGAATATTTTCTTTGGTGGATTCATTCAGAAAAGGTTTGCCAAGGTCATCCCTTTGTTCTCCCACAGCCAGTAGCCACAGTCACCACAGATGCCTCCCAAAATGTATGGGGGTGCATTCCTTCGGAAGCACAGTCCAAGGTACATGGACCCAGAATGCAGGCTTTTCAAGATGTTCTCCCATCAAGGATGACTGCAATATAAATAGATAATGTGTCTGTAGTCTGGTATATCAGCAAACAGTGGGAACCAGATCTTAACTATTATGTCAAGAGGCAGTGAGAGTGTGGCAATGGGCAATCTCTTCCATTTGTTTTTTTTATAGCAATGCACATACCAGTGAAAACCAATGTACTTGCAGACAAACTAACCAGGTCCATTTTGATGCCTCATGAGTTGTTTTTAATCAAGCAGTGGTAGAAAGGATCTTCCATCAATGGGTCCAGCCATGCTGTTATCTTCTTCGTCTTCCCACAGCAACAAGTGCCCTGGTCCCTCCACAGGGGGAGTCACTGAGAGATGCTCTAGTCCACAATTGGCCCTCTGGTCTTCTTATGCTTGCCCTCCATTACTCCTTATCTGCAAATTTCTACAGAAAGCACCCCAGCTGGAGAGCACAGCCATCCTCATTGCAACCTTTTGGCCTCGTCAAGTTTAGTTCAACTTCCTCTAGCCTCATTTTCTGTATCTACCTTGGATACTGGCTCCACATCCTGAACTTCTGTTTCAGGAATGAAATACCCAGGCATCAATGGTCTCAATTTGACTGCATGGTTTCTCACATTTCTGTGATCACACTACAGTCCAGGCTTTCCTCCCCGGTTTGACATATTATTTTATTCTCTCAGAAGCTTTCCACCAGAAAAATTTATAAAAGTAAATGGAAAAGATTTTCAATTTGGGCTGTTCACAACACCCGGACTCCTTCTCCACCCCATTCAGAACGTTCTAGACTTTTTGGCTTCCATTTTTAACAATGGGATGAGTTATTCTACTATCAAAGTTTAGTTAATGGACATTTCAAATTTTAACTCAGGTGATGATCATTCCTATATGGCTTCTTTGAAATTGTTCAAGGTCTTACTTAAAGGTACCTTATTTTACTCAGGACCCCCATGTGATTTGACTATTCTGTTACAAGCTCTTACCGTACCTCCTTTTGTGCCTTTAACTAAGATTTACCTTATATTCTTGTCCTGGAAAACAATTTTTTCCTGGTCTCCGTCACTTCTGCCAGACAGGTATCCGAACTCCAAGCCTTTTCCGAGAGATCTCCATACTTGATTTTCCATAAGGATAGGGATGCATTATGCATTAACCCATCTTTTTTGCTTAAGGTGGCTTCTGAATCCAACATAAATCAGGTCATCAATGTATCCCTTTTTTTCTGAGATTCTCAAACAAAAGAGGAAAAATCTGCATCTTCTGGACATACATCAGCATGCAGCTTAGATTTTATCTATACAGATCCAAATATTTCAGGAAAAGTGACTAATTATTTGTATCCTTGTCCGAGGACACTTTCAATAAAGCAGTGTCAAAAATTACCTTGGCTAAATGGCTGACTGATTGTGTATTTTTTGTTTATAAAGAAAGAGGTGTAATTTTACATAAGCCCTCCCCCAAGCACATAGCATGAGATCTGTGGCCACTTCATCTGCTTTCTGGTCAAGAGCATCCATAAATGATATTTGTGCAGTTGCCACTTGGTCCAATGCTCATCAGAAGTTAGGCATTTTTTTCTAGAAATAGGGCAGCATTTGGTTCTGCTGTACTCCACAATATTTTTCCATGAGGACCACCCAAGGTTCATCTAGCTGGAGACTCCGTTCTGTTAGTTGAGGAATAAATGAAAATGACAACATCAGATACAGAAGTTATGTACTTCCCATAATGATGCATCTGTGTTGTCCATTTTCCTGCTTCCTCAACTGCCTGCCCTCCATCTCCCTTCCTTTTCCTCCAAGTGAGGCCTAAAGGATGTCCATTTCGGAACTCACCTGTTCCCCTGGTTTAGCTCCAGCTTTTCTGTTTGTCTTTATCTTGTCTTTTCATAATGATATAGTATCATGCAGTCTGCTGTAAGTGGCCAAGTCAGATCCAAGGCCCATCATTTGAAGAATAATGAAAATGAGCAACACAGATGCATCGTTATGGTGAGTGCATAACTTGTGTTTACATGTCACTGGTGTGTGTATGTGTATTGACCTTGCTTTCATGTACATTCCATTTAGACCACTGACAGTCATGCATATATGCCTACACTTGTGTGTTGCCTTTGACATGGCATATGTGTGTGACATGTATGCTTTCCATTACACATTTGTTTGCCGCCATTCTGCTGCTTTTCTGAAGTATTACTGTTTGGTACTGTGCTTGGTTGTTTGCCTTTCATATTCATGGTTGTAGGTTTGGTTCTGTGCTCTGCTGAAAGTATCTAGCATTGTTAGACCTGCATTTGCTCATCTATGATGTTACTTAGCTTATACTTGCACTGCTGAAGGATTACTTGAATATGTGTTTATTTATCCAGTTTGTACTGTGATCCTTATTTATTACTCTCCAACACTGCTATACCATTGGTCATACACAGGTTTGACTGCCACATAGTTTGCAACATGTTGTGATGTGATAGTGCATATGTATATATGTTCTTCTGCATTTCATCATGTCTGGTATGCATCCCCACCCTGTTTGACAACTTTCCATTGCCCATTTTGTGCACTGTGTTGTCTGTGTAACTCAGCTGTCCTTACTGTTTTTTTTTAATCTTTGTCATCATGTGGGGAATGGGTATGTGTGTGCATACTGACTGTGTGTGGGGACATTGTGGCTGGAAGTGGGATGTCAACCAATTTTACAGATACAGCCCCCAACAATCCCACCTGTGCCTCACTATGACCACAATCATCATCAGAGTCCAATGAGACACTGACATCAGGTTATGGGGGGGGGGAGACCCCAACCCCCATGTTCACCTGTGAAGAGAGGACAACAAATGTAAATTACTAGCTGCACTATAATGTTTGCTGATCCACACACACACACACACACACACACACACACACACACACACACACACACACACACACACACACACACACACACACACACACATATATACAGATGAGGTGGTACAAAGGCATTATAGAGACCACACTTTCTGAATTATGACATGCACAGCACACAATCAGACCACAACAGCACATGTGCACAAGCCCTCCACAACATGCAGTGCAGCTACGTCCAGTTAATGTTGCTACTATTATACAGCTGTGAGATATGTGAGGAGTGGGAGTATGTGATGCACCTTCACCTAAGACACAGTGCACCCGTGTACACAATATTAATGTACCCCTATATAGCATAATGGCTACACCTATACAAATGTATGTGCCAATATGTTACAGCACCTGTGAATAGGCTCCTGTGATGACCAATGTGATGCACCACAGTTAACCCCACCACAAGTGAACATGCACATATTTCAATGTGGCTAATTGTAACAGTTGTGTGCATGGAAAACTGGCTGCCCTTAACATGCGTAGGGTATTGGTGATCCACAACAAGACAGTCCCACACTCACTGGCTTCAGGTAGCTGTTCCCCAGCCACATCAAAGGGACCTATGTAGTTGTGAGGGAGAGGTATTGTCAGCACACACACATATGGCATCGGTACAGGATAATATGTGCATTTCTGAACATGTACACTACAAGCTGTGATACTACCCAATTTGCTAACATTCACTTGTGTGCATTACAAAGCCCCACCCACAAATGCAGTTTGACCTGACATATGCATCCAGATATGCAAAGGCTGCCACTATGAATGCTACAGTATTGAAGTGATGTCCACTTGGTCCTTATCTGATCTTCAGCTTTTGACTCTGCACCACCCACCTCCACGACATATGTTGAGATTGTTTCCTGGGATGTGGTGGCTTCACCAAGGTTTGTGAGGAACTCCTCCATGGCTGGGAGTGGTGTTTGCATAGTAGGCCCTCCACCTGTGCCAGCATGGTCCCTGGCCACAGCTGCAGCTGTTTGCCATGCATTGTGGATGAGGTCAGTGGCACGGTGTTGGACCTGTTCATAGGTACAATTGCATTCACCCACATTGTTCACAGTCACTACCAGTTCCATTCACAGAGCATTGTGTTCCTGCAGGTTTTGCCAGCTCCTCCCCAACAGTACCCTGTGATGGAGTCTGAGTGTATTGATGATTGCTGCAGCCTCGGCATCTGAGAAGGCCAGTTGCTATCTGTGGTACATCGCACCTGAAAGACATGAACAGGGGAACACATCACAGCACCACATACATTGGCCACAATTATGTACAGATCCTGCACATCCACTTTTGCTAGCACTATCCATCGCTAACACCAACATCATACCCATGCCATCTATCAGCACAGTATGTGTGTGGGTATTGTCAACATACAAGCATTACAGCATGCATTGCCCTCCTGATCCTAATGTTTCATGTTCCCCCCAATGAGGATCATTAATGTGCATAATCCTCCATTCATCATTCACATCAGACACCATATGCAGCAGCTGGGAACATCACAGAGGTCCCCACCAGTGAATACTAGGCCATCAAACATCTACCATACACCTATAGGCTATAAGGCCAACCCTCTACCCAGTATCATACATACTCCTCAGGACTGACCTCACTCTGGCATGCCAGGCAATCACAGACTCTACATCACTGGAGCTTCTTCACAAGTGCAGGTCATGCTCCACTCTGTTAACACACACACACACACAGACACACACACACACACACACACACACACACACACACACGCACGCACACACCCGCACGCATGCACACACAGACACACACACACACACACACACACACACACACACACACACACACACACACACACACACACACACACACACACACACACACACACACACACACACACACACACACACACACACAACCTCCACCTGGTGAGTGACCTGGACTGGCCTTGTTGGCAGATTGGATGTGTGTCCCACACAATCATCCTGCGGTGGAATGGGCACCCTGTCCACATCAGGCAGGGTAGCTACCTACACCTTTGGAGGCATAACCTGGTCAACTGGATAGTTAGCACATACACCCTTGGGATACTACCTGTGTCCCTGTTGGATGGGGACATCAGCTGCTACCGTGCATACACATGGGCTAACATGTGGCCTAGGGATATGGCTGCTCAGAGTCCATAGCCTAGTAACCTCATATGGTACCAGGAATACCATAAATGCCCTGACTGCTGTGACAGACTGTGTTGTTGTGTCCACACACATCACTGCAATTGACTGCTGGGTATCCCCTATGGGCAGCATTACAGTACCATGTCATCCAGCCTACATCCCACAAATAGGTGAGTGCTCCAACAGGTGCATGTGGACATTCCTGGAAAATCTGAACTACACAATAACTGAAAGCAGTGCATATGTGTTGTAGGACAACCTCCATATAGATGTCTGACATCTGCAGTACTCAGATGTTTGCGGAATGTGCACATGTGCTTGATAGATGTAGACCCCCCCTGCCATACAAACATGTATTTCTGGACACCAGTTGGACAATACGTGATGGTTTTCCACACAGTTTGGGGAATGTATCTGTGACATGCCAGACCCCTGGGGACACAGTAATGGTACCTGAATATCTGTTACTGTATCTATTCCCTTACATTGTATGCTCAGCATGTACACAGTGCTGCTGAGCCAGAGCCAGCATCCCCCACTACTAGTGCCTATAACCTGCTGTCCTGCTGCAGGGCCCACCAGGTATGCTAGCCATAAGTGTCGGGGAATCAGATACAGGTGTGGAGTGCACACTCACCTAGCCACAGTATGCCAGGAATGGTCAGGGAGACCTGGACAGTCTATGAAATAATCCAGTATGACATTGGCAGACTGAGAGGGGCTCAGTGATGGTACATGATGTGATATGCCAGCTGTTTCTACCAGTATGTACTGTCAATGTGATGCCCCTGCATTGGCTGAGTCATCAGGGAGCCTCAATCATCTCCACTACCACCAGTGAGGGAAATACACATAAACCACCTTTATATTAATATTACATGCACAGTAAAGTACAATAACCCTTCAGAGTACACATATATCACAGTCAGTCTGGGACTGGTTTCTCCCTCTCTTTCCAGATCCCCAGTAACACTCCCCACTGGCACAGCTATATGGTTAACATCTCAGCAGAGTGGTCAAACCAAAATATCCGTCACCCTCTCTATCCAACCAGTGGTTCGAGTCCCTGCCCAAGTAGCTGACACACACACTTTGAGATTTGATTTATGAATAACAGACACACACACACACACACACACACACACACACACACACACACACACACACACACACAGACTCCTGGGAAAGGCTGGCATAGGTTTACTAGCTATGACCCCTTCTGCCCAGACTTTCTGCTCTTTGCCAGCTACTGTAAGGCCCTTACCAAAGGGTGATGAATCCTACTGTGTGATGTGCCTATTAGCAAAATGGTAAGTGTGACCAAGACTAATGCTATTGGAGTGGGCTATACAGTGTCACCAAATACATATGCAAGTACTCTAAGAGCTTATTTAGTTCTAATGAAAGACAAACAGCCAAAGCTAAAAAAGCCAAGGCTGAAAAAACAAAAAGACAATGCAGTTGTAGTGAAAAAAGTTTTTTTTAGCACCAAACAACCTTCTGGTACCTCGGCCTTTCACCTTCAAGGATACACATTAAAGTGCTCATTCAGCTTAAATACCAGGTAAACCCCTTAATTAATTCATCCTTTAACTACCATCAATTAAATTTTAAAGTGCACAAAGACATAACCCAATAAATTCACTTAAAATAGCATAATGTTAAATGCAACCATCATTATCAAATATATCAAATATAACAAAATACATCAAAATACATTACATACTGCTATTTCTATAACATATGCATATTAATGCAACATATAAACAACATTTTTAAACATATTTATTAAACATATTTGCTCTAATTGCAGCTGAAATCCCTCCAGGTATAGCATCTCTAATTGCAGCTGAAATCCCTCCAGGTGTAGCATCTCTAGTAAGTGTCTCCGGACTAGCTGATAGTTTTTTTTTAGCTAAGTTCTATCTGGAAGGTGTAGCCCCATTCTGTTCGCTCCACTCACTTCACTCTCCACCCCCATTCCCACCCACCCCATATCATTACCTTTATACCTATCCATACAACCATACACCCTCACTTCCTCCCTAATCCCCACCCCTCTATTTCCTATTCTCATTCTACCTCCCTTCTTTGCTCCTCCCCACACTTACCTACTATCTACTATCAAAGACTACTATACCTTACTCACACTTCCTCACATCCTCTGTTCTACATCCCATAAAGTGACATCTCTTACAACTCAAACTATACTTTTACCTTCTCTACTCCTTATACTCTTATCATCTCACCTCCTATCACTCAGAATTACATACTCCCTATTTACATCCCTCAAACACCACTCTTAACTCAAGTACTACACCACAACTCTATCTACTAACTTGTCCCTCCATCCTTCCCCCACCACTCCCATTCCTAAAATAAAAATATCTCCCCCTCCCCTTTAAAACAAACAAAAAAAACAAAGTCTACTTACTCAAATTAAAACCCATTTCAAACCTCTACTTCTGTCTGGTGACATTTATCATAACCCAGGCCCTACAGACACTACCCTGAACAATAACCCCCCTGTATCTAAACCTGCCAACCCCTCCAACCCACAAAAACAAGTACAATTCTGCTCTATCAATGTCAGGAGCCTTGTAAATAAAGTTCAAGAACTCCATGCTTTGATAGCTAGCTATACTCCTGACATAGTTACCCTTATTGAAACATGGTTAAAACCCCACCATCTGGACAGTGAAATCATCCCTCCTGGCTATAATATCCTTAGATTAGATTGACCTAAAAGAAAAGGAGGAGGTGTCTCCATACTCTACTCCAATTGTCTCTCCCATATCAGTCCCACACTGCACCTACCCTCCTTCTCACCAGCTGAACTCCTACTGACCAACTTCAAACTTAGCAGTTTCAACACCATAACTTTCGCAGCAATCTATATTCCCCCTGGTGATAATATTAACATACTTGAGAACATCCTGTCTCATCTCTCACATACCATCCACAATGAAATAGTTATACTGGGAGATGTTAATATTGATTGGCTTACAATACAAGCTCCCAACACTACTTCCTGTATAAACCTACATGGGTTTGAGCAGCTAATCACAACCCCAACCTACATTAATAAATCTCACCTAGCTAGCTCTCTTCTTGACTGGATATTGGTCTCCCACCCTCAAAACTATCATAACTCCCAAACCCTTACAGATGCCCTCAGTGACCACTGCCCTATAACAGTTACCAGACATATTCCCCACCTTACCAAACCTAACAAATTTATTACCACCCGCTCACTTTCTCATTTCTGTCCTAACTCCTTTATTCACCAACTCTCCAAAATTAACTGGTCTTACCTCATTACTCTTCCTTTAGATGAAGCTGTCCACTCCTTCAACACTACATTTCTAAACATTCTTAACTCTCTTGCTCCTCTTTGCACAATTAGAATCAAATCTAATACTGCCCTCTGGCTCACTAAATCTACCAGAACCCTCATGGAAGACCGGGATAGGATTTGGAAAATGTGGACTAAAACTAGGACCCCTTTTCTTTTTCAGAAATATAAAGAATTCAGAAATAAAATTAAAAACATCATCCATTATGGCAAAATAAACTTCTATGCCAGTCCTCCCTCCACTCTTAAATCAGACCCAAATAAATTCTGGAGCTCTATTAAACAGACTCTTCATCCAGGAAACCCTTCCTCTCCTAACCCATGTCCCAATGCAACACCTGAAGACATAGCCAACAAATTTAACAATAATTTTATAAACTCAATAACCTCCATAATAAATCCCCCCCCAGAAACAACACTAGCACCCCCACAAACTCTATACCTCTTCCAAATCCTCCTAACTCCTTCGCTCTAAAAGCAGTATCAACTAACTATGTAAAGTCATTACTCTCTAAACTTAAACCTTGCTCCCCATCTGTTGACAAGCTACCCTCTTACTTCCTGCAGATTGCCTCTGAACCTCTTGCCTATCCTGTATTCATCTTAATCAAATGATCCATTTCTGACTCCTATGTTCCCACTGTGTGGAAGAATTTCTTTACCCATTCACAAAGGGGGCAACTCCTCAGACATATCCAACTTCAGACCAATTGCCATACTCTCTCCACTCTCAAAAATCCTAGAGAAATGCATTCACAAGCAGGTAATGCATTACCTTCACCAGGAAAGCCTTCTCAGACCCACACAGCATGGTTTCTGTCCCAAGCATAGTACAACTACTGCACTCATATCATTCATCAACATAGTCTCCCTAGCTCGGGATAACAATAAACTTGTCTCATGCCTATTCTTTGACCTTTCTAAAGCCTTTGACACTGTCTCTCATCCACTCCTCCTAGATAAACTCACTAACTTACATTTCTCTCCCCCTACTATCTCCTGGTTCTACAGCTATCTCTCAACCTGCCAACAATCAGTTAAAGAGCTCTCTGCACTGTCCTCCCCTCTCACTGTACAAATGGAGGTCCCCCAAGGGTCCATACTTGGATGACTACTCTTTAATATTTTCACCAACTTGCTTGTCCCAGTCATCTCTTGTGCAATATGCTGATGACTCAACTGTTATAACCATTGTTGACAAACCAACTGACCTCCACACAACTAACCAGGCATCCTTCCACACCATTGAGACTTGGCTTAGTGATAACAAACTAATACTTAATCAAAAAAAAAAACTAAGCTTCTACTCTTCCTCCCTAAAAACATCACCACACTCAAAAGTACATTTACCATCTTATCCTGCAACAACACTATAATCTCAGCTGAATCTAGTACTAAATTGCTAGGTGTTACAATAGATGATCAGCTTAAGTTTGATCTCCATATTACTAACTCAGTAAAAAGAACTCATCAGAAACTTGGACACCTTTTCCGTAGCAAGAAATACTTAACTAACACTGCCCGTATAACTCTACCCCAGGCTTTACTTCCAACACTCCTCTACAGCTGCCACATGTTCACAAACCTAAATTCTACACTTATTTCCAAGCTTGAAATTACCTATAATAAGATCGCCAGATTTGCAGCTAACCAAACCTACAAGTCACACCACTGCTTAGCAATACAGCAACTAGACTGGCTAGAATTCCCTCAGCTGCTCCAACTATACCAACTACAAATCATCCACTCTATCCTCTATCTACCCTCCTTCTGCCCCAGCCTCTCCACTATCATATCCAAATATTCTCCCTGCTAGGATGCTACGCAGCTCAAATCAAGAATTATTAGACATCTACAAACCCAAAAACAAAATAGGCTGCCTTCTCTATAACTATAACCCAGCTATATCCTGGAACCAACTCCCCTTGGAAATAAAATCCCTCCAGCATAGCAAAAGTTTCAAATTAGCCACAAGGAAATACCTAAAAACAAAATGGTCTTGCTACTGTAGCCAACCACCCTGAAACCACCATCCTTTCTCCTATTTCACCACCTCACTCTTAATGTATCTTTATTCCCCTGCCTCTTCTACCTCTTCCCTTCCTCTGTCTCCAACCACTCTTAATTCTTAGTCTCAAAACAACCTACCTGTCTAGTCTGTCTCCTATAATCTACCTCCCCTACATCTCCTACTAGCCATTCCTACTTTCCTTTCTTGTTTCCAAACTCTTATACAACTAGATCCAACCCACTTTAAATAAGCATCTGCCTAACTATTAACTCATTTTGCTCTAAGCAGCTAAAATAATATTGTAACTAGTCACATTTTCTTCTGCTAATTGTTTAAAACCTTGTTTGTAAGAACTCACATACTTGTCTGCCAATTGTTAATACTCTGTATAATTGAATTGTCTGAGGAGCTTTTTTTCTCACCAGGTCTCTGCTTATAAGATCCCATAGCTGATTGTTACTACTATGTTACTAAAATTTAATAAATTGTTTTCTAGTCCAGATGAGCTTTTCTCCCCGGGTCTCTGCTGAAAATGAGCCAAAAGCTCAGACAGACTAACCCGGTTAACAAATGTAAAATAAATAAATAAATAAAAACATTAAAACAAATATTTGTCAAACAAGTGAAAGTAATAGACCGAAGAGAATGACCAACATCCTAAGCTAACTTCCAATTCAGTCCTCTGGGAGATAATGTACCATAATTCAAGATCATCTTACTTTCTAATGAAACTAATTTTTGGTAAAAATCACATCCTCTAAAGGACACTGGACTAGCAAGGATGCTGAAGAAAAAGGAACTATTACCCCCCCCCCCCCATGTGTGCTGCAGAAATGTTCACCTACTGGACTTCTGAAATTTCTGTATTTTGATGCTATTTTTCAAACAAAGTGAATTTATTGTCTTTGTACACTTTAAAATTTCATTGATGGTATTTAATGGGTAGATTAACTTAGGGGTTTACCTGGTATTTAAACTGTATGAGCACTTTAATGTGTACCCTTGAAGGTGAAAGGCCAAGGTACCAGATGGTTGTTTGGTGCTAAAAAAAACTTTTTTCACTACAGCTGCATTGTGTTTTTACTTACTTAGTTCTATAAAGACCAGATACAATGACAAGGTTTAACTATATTTAATAATAGCTAATAAAGGAGCAAGACAATAATCAATCAATACAGTGACTACAGAGTTCAGAATCACAGGGAATAATTTAAGACAACATTGCAGGACAGTCTGAAATAAATACAGCAAACATCTAAAGTAATAGGTTCATAGGTTCATGAAATGATACTAGGCTATTGGCCCAGAGGCCCTCATACGCCTAGCCAAGATTTTCGCCCATGTTCGTTCAAAGTCAGCACCTGTTTCCCCTGTCCATCAGGGACACAGATGAGATCCCAGGGGTGTATTTTCTGTTTCCCATGCAGTCATTTAAGTTTCTCTTAAAGAGGGCTAGAGCGGTACTCTGCTTGACATGGACAGGGAGTCTATTCCACAGATGGTGGAGTCTTTGGGACACATATGTATCCCACCAAGTACTATTCACGTCACAGACCAGGTTAAGCCCTTGTGTGTAGGTTGCATGAGTGGGGTTTGTCTTATGGATATGTAACAACTCCATCAAGGTTGGGTCAGAAATGGCCTTATATGCCAGACACAGGTCACCTATGATCAGTCTGTATGAGATAGGGCTTTTATCCTATCTATATAGGACAGGTGTTTGAGACCCTAGGTTTTTCTGGTCAGGAACCTCTGTGGTCTCTCCATCTGCTGCATGTGCTTGGCAAGGTACATTCCAAAGGAGGCATTGCATTTGATAATGGGTCTGATAAGGGAGGAGTACAGGGATGTTATGACCTCCTTGTTCCTGGATGACATACCCTTATTTATGAGGTGAGCCATGTAAAAGCCTTCCGTACAATGGAGGCAACAAGGTGGTCAACTGTCAGGTTGCAATCAACCTGGGTACCCAAGTCCCTGATGACTGATTGCATGCTCAGTACATTGTTATTACTGTCATAATTAGTGTGAATGACATTTACCCCAAAGGGGATAATGATGCATTTCTTGGCATTCAGTTTGAGGCAATGCTTCTGACACCAGTCATTAGTTTGTGTAAGGGCCTCTTGGATGATGTTAACATCACTAGGGGAATTTAAGACAGTGCCCAGCTTGCAGTCATCTGCAAACTTGGTCAGCCACAGACTATTGGTTTTGGCTTGCACCTCAGAAATGTATATCCCAAACAGTAGAGGCACCAAGAGTGATCCTTGGGGTACACCACTTGTTACGGGTCTAGTAGTAGAGGTGGCTTCCCCTAATTTGACTGAGTGGGTTCTATCAGTGAGCTAGTTAGCTGTCCATCTGGTAACATATGCTTAGCTGGGAAGGTTTATGTATTATAGCCAAGTGGGGAATAGTGTCAAAGGCTTTGGCTAGGTCAAGGTAGGCAGTGTGCACCATCTTCTCCTTGGTCTATGGCTTTAGTGACTGCTTCAAAGAAGTCGACCAAGTTTAACAAGCCTGATCTCCCTTTGACAATACCAAACTGTGTGGGGTCAAGTATTTGAAGGTTGCCAATGTCCCTGTTTATAAGGTCCATGATAATGCGTTCCATGGCCTTGCAGATCAGGTTAATTAGGCTAATGGGCCTATAACTGCCTGGGTTAGTGGATGCTCCACCTTTGTGCAGAGAGATGACAGTGGCTATCCTCCATTCAGCTGGGATGAATCTGGTGCTCAGGCCTTGACTGAATACAGTGTCTAATGGAGCTGAAAACTCATGCCTGAGTTCATGTAGGATACAGCCAGGGATATTATCAGGTCCCATGACAACTTTATTTTTTGCCTTTGAGAGGGCATTAAGGACCTGCTCCATGATGATGAGGGGAGGGGGCAGGTGCAGTGGATGTCCTGGTTTACTGATGGGGGAGGACAGGGGGGTGAGGTTTTCACTGAACCTGTCTGCCAGCAGGTTGGCTATATCTATGGTGTATGTATATGTGGTGTTATTGACCACCAGTTCAGAGCAAATTTGGGTGTTGTCTCTGAGATTGCAGACATATGTGAAGAAGGCCTTGTGATTGTCCTTGGTAGATGTGGCCAATTTGGACTCAAAGTTGGCCTTTAAGTAATTCACTAGTGACTGTATTAGCTTGTTCAAAGGAGAGATTGCTTCCAACTTGGCACCTGATCCTTCTTTGCCATGGACAGCAAATATTTCCTTCTATTATAGAGTTTGTTTATTGCTGCTGTCCACCAGACAGGTTTACTCTTCTTTGAGTGAGATGATTTGGTCCTGTCAGGTATTGCTGAGTCTATACAGCTATATAGGTGCTCATATAGTTTTTTGGTGTAGGCTTGGACATCACTGCTAGTTCCAACTGAAGGGATGGTGGCTGTGAATCTGCTTATACCTGCTCTGAGGAGATTGTAGTCAGCTTTGGAAAAGTGTTTTCATTCATCCCTGACAGAAGGTGGGGCAGGGGAGATGGTGACTTCAAAAGTGATCGCTTTATGGTCAGATCTTACCAAGGAGGATGACACTGTAGGAGTGCTACAGTGGCTACTCATGTTGGTTAGGACCAGGTACAGGATATTTCCACATGTTGTAGGGGTGTTGACCAGCTGATCTAATGCATTGGCATTGACAAAGTCAAGGAATCTCTGTGCATTCATGTTTGGGCAGAATAGGTCTTGCACTCTATGGTTGGGTAGTTAAAGGTCACCCAGGATCAGGGTAGCGGGTTGAATCTTGATGGACTCAAGTAAGTCCAGATAGGTGGCATGAGTGTCCTGAGTCATGGTTGGAGGTCTGTAGCTAGCTATGATTTGAATAGGTGTTTTGTAAACAGTTAACTGCACTTGGTGTGTCTCCTGTGAGTCATACCATTTGACCAGCCTGGACATGTGTATGTCTATGTTAAATAGTGAAACTCTACCTCCTTTGGCTTTATAGCGCTCCATTTGGGGTCTGAAAGTATGGTAGGATGAGTAACCTGGCAAGGTTAGGGTGCTCTCCACAGCTTTGAACCAGGTTTCAGTGACTGCACAAATGTCAGCATCCTCCAGGGCAAGGAATGCTTGCAATGACTGCAGTTTCATGCTAAGACTCCTAGCATTTAGTAGCATGACCTTTACATTATGTTTATAATAAGCTTTCATGCTGGTAATTTTGTGCTCATGACTTTGCCTAAAAAAGGCACTATGGAGGAGGCAAATGCCTATGTCAGAAGCCTAAAGCCCAGGAGAGAAAGATGAGGGCCATCTCTGTCAAACCTTTGTGGTCTGTCAATCATGTACTGACTTGTGAGTGAGACAGCAATCTAGGTTCTTAATGTGATTGCATCTCTCAGTTACTGTGTTCCTAACTGGTAGTAGTAGTAGTTGTGGGTTGTCTGTGTACATACGGCAGTTGCTGCACTGTCTCAGGATGTCCATATCAACCAGACTAGCAGGAGAAAGCACAGGAAATTATCCATACATGTTTATCAGAATCTGTGGAAGAGAGGTCAGGGATAGTAGAGTGGGTACTATCTGGGGATAGTACCAAGAGGTGTGAGTATGGCTGGGTAAAATCAATACAGTAGCTGAAGGTGAAGGCCTCACTCACACAGGAGGGTTGGTAATGGAAAAAATGCAACTAAGATGCCTCGCAAAGGGTTAAAACAGCACACAAGCACAAACCCACGCACATGCTGGATTTAAGTATCACAAAACGAAGGTAAAATAGGATCACTGGGACTGACCAATCAACCTTGTCCCTGTGGTCTTAGCTCAACACCCTATGCCAGACCAATGTCTACTCAGTAGGATAAGCTGATGGGATGGGACTGGAAGGAGTGTCCAAAATGAGATTTATAGTAGGGTTGGGCAACTCAAAAGCCAATAAATATTATAACATTACAAGGGAGAACTCTTAAAACTCCAACAGAACAGAACATTTAAAACAAAACAAATGTAGTACTAGAATAAGATACAAAATAGAAGTGGTCAAACCTTAAATACAGACATTCAAATCAACATTAAATGCAGAAATGACTGATACACAGAGCAATGCAGACCACACAAACACTTCAGCTAACTACAGATATTTATAAATAAAAGAGCAATGCTGTCTCTCAGCTCCTCACACTAATTAACTGATGCTATTCACATGTTGCAAATTAATTTGTAACTTTTTTAACTGACCCTAGCCAAGAAATCTTAAAACTCCAACAGAACAGAATACTTAAAACCAAACAAATGTAATACTAGAATAAGATACAAAATAGAAGTCATCAAAGCTTAAATAAAGAGCTTAAAATTAAAATTACATGCAGAGATGAGTGATACACAGAGCAATGCAGACCACAGAAACATCAGACAGATATACTATATTCCCATCTATATGTAAATGATTTTACATTTGCCTATTTTCTTACTATTAGCATGGCAAATGCAGATGAATGGATGTTGTCAGATACATAGACAGATACAACATGCAAACGTCTTTCTGTGAGACAGGTTTGATAGAAATAATCCACATTAATGCTGGGTTAGCTCAGATTACATCAGTGTTTGCCACCTGCCTTCATTTCACAAGCTAACAGCAACTAACATACTTCTCTGCTTCAGACATACATATCTGTCTGATGTTTGTGTAGAACTGGAAGTCGTAACACAGTTAAACATGTTTACATTTTCAACCTAGTAATTACTTATGTTTCAAGACAATACAAAAACCTGTACCTGTAGACATTTATGTCTGCTTGCTGCACTGACACTCAGATAACACATTTGTAAAACAAGTTCAGCTTATTTACTTGAAGTTTTGCAACTTATGTCTGTGTATTTGAGGCTTTCAGCTTCTACTATTAATACATACATTTGCACGGGTAATACTTGATATACATTTCTGTTCTTTGGCAGTACGGCACACTGTGTTTACATCCTTGAAGTTCAGTCATACCTCTCAACCTCTTAGAGCAAGACATCTGGAGAAAGGCACAAATAGGGGGGGGGGCAAAGACCCAAAAATAGTGACACTTTATAAATATTGCTCTTACATACTTAATTGATAGAATACCAGGTTTTGCATTCGCAGGAATACTCTGAAGGATATGACATTTGACATTCAAATGTGTACTATTATTTTATTACTTCAGTCTTTAATGATTTGCCAGTGATTTTCCAGACAAAACAAAAATGTATACTACAAATATAAGGCAAACATGTGGTCAGTCTGCAAAACTTTGGACAGTTGATAGGTATACGCTTAGTGCATAACTTGCAGTTCAGCACACACTTTTGCACCAGTTGTTTAATATCCACATAACATATATAGGTCTCTTACATTTGTAAGACAAGCATATGTATCATAGTAATATTCACAAATGACATATAATATTTACAGCGTCCCAGGTAGCTGGGCTGGCAGTGTCACAGTCAGTATTGCACAACAGACAATCCAGTAGTACTCATATGTGAGCTGACCATTGTTGGGGTGACTCAGGGGCCAGAGCTGTGATCTATGTCACTGCAGACAGAACCATCAGGGATGGCCATAATTGCTGGACAGCAGACTAGCAGCAACATGTCAGTCCAGGAAGTCTTGTTGAGACCTACTGTTTAAATTCCTATTTCCCATGACTGCATCCCCCATCTGCATTCAATTACATACCTAATTGTATGACATACCTGTTACAGTGATGTACTCCTTTGTCAGAAGAAATCCACAAGTACTGTTGTCCAGATTTGCAGTCTGTCTTCCTGAAAAAAGTGTCAGACCTGTTTAGCATAGGCAATAGCTTGCCTTTTCTAGGTAATGCTCATAAGCAGGTAATGGCCTGTGCACCAATCTGTGTCTCCCACTTCCTAATTGCATTCAGAACAGCTGTGTTGCCTTTCCATTAGCCAGTGTCATGGGACCACAGTACTATAATTAAGTCCTTCATGTGGGCCTTGCCCCTTTTCCTGGCCTGTGAGGAGGACATTATCGAGGTGTGGGAACTACAGTATCACAGAGGGTAGGTGGAAATACTGTACACTGGATTAACGTGTTATGTCCATAGTTTTGCATTCTATGCCTGCATACCTGTCAACCTCTTAGCACAAGAAATCTGGACAAAGCCCAACAAAATCAAAAGCCCAAAAATAGGGACAGAGTGTAAATATTGCCATTATAAACTTAGAAAATTGCTACAGTAACAGGGTTCATTTTGACATACATTTTCTGAAGGATTTGTAGTCTAAAACTGAAATGTATATTATTATTTAGTGACTTCATTCCTCATATCATCCCAGTGATTTGCCAGAAAACTACACAATTTTATTAGGAACAGGCCAAAAATATGAGGCAAAAATCTGGGCATTCTGTGGAAATATGTACAGTTGAAAAGTATGTATGTCTGACCATTGTTAACAGACTTTCAGATTCTGTCGCAGTGTACTGTGTAAATGTGTGTTGGGCAGAGTAAGGAGACAGGCAGATGTGAGTGTTATAGATCCTTTTCTATCTGACTGTGCATGCTGCTACAGTTGATTCTGATCTATCAGCTGTGTATGTTTGTAGGGGCTGACTGAGACATGTCCCTCAAAACATCAACATTCCAAGTAAACTATGATTTGGGCCAGTAGATATAGGAGTAGCATGTGACTGGCAATCAGGATATGTTTGTAAAAACAGTCATTATACTCCAGAGGTCAGTTGGCTTACTGATATGTTGCTTTATCTGTAGTGCAAATGGTTCTGGGTTCACAATTTCTCATAGATGTCTTTTTTCCTCTAAAGTTACATCCCTGTAGTGCATGATATATTTGCAAATGCATCAGTAATTCCCCAGTGCTGATTTGGTATAGTGGTGTGTTGCTCTGAGTGTGGGTCAGGAGGTCCTGGGTTAAATGCTTTGTAGCATTGTATTTTTCCCTAATGTTACATAGTTGCACTGCATGATACTGTATATATACAAAAGTAGTACTGATTCCACAGAGCTGGTTTGACTTAGTGGTCCTTTGCTCTGACTCTAATATACATTGTCCTGGCTTTGAGACTTGGCAGTGATGTCTTTTTTCCCTAATGTTAAATGACTGTAATGCATGATATATTTACAAAAGCATTACTAATTCCTACAGGTGATTTGGTGTAGTCTCTCTGACTGTAGTGCGCAGGGTCCAGGATTCAAGACTTGGCAGTGATGACATTTTTTTTCTGTAATGTTAAATGACCATAATGTATGATATATTTACAAAGGCATTAACAATTCTCATGTTTCATTTGATGTAGTGGTACATTGCTGTGACTCTAGTGCCCAGAGTCCAAGTTTGAGACCTGGAAGGGCTGGTTATTTTGTCGCTGGGAAAAACAGTGGCTGAATGAGATAGATTAAAGCAGTTTTAAGCAGGTTTGTGTGGTTTTGTGTGATGCACCGTGATGCCAAGAGATGCTTAGGTTTCTTTAGCGGTACTTATTCTCACCTAAACCCGCACTATTTCCAAAAAAAAAAAGAAAAATGGGGTGATATGAAAGTGGTGAAATGGGGGCAAGCAGGGGGAAAAACATTATGAAAGGCAGCTAGGGATGTGCAGGATGGTTGTAGGAAAAGACCATAGCTCTCCATTTCTTTTACAGCAACAGCTGTGCATGATGTGGACATTTGGAATTTAGAGGCTCACACCCCACAGGGAGGGGTGTAGGTGACATACATTTTTTGAGTAATTGAAGGGTAAATTGATTAACATCAGTGTACATGGGGGTAAAATGGAGAGCTATGTATGGGACTTGATTTTTTAGGGTGACAGATGCCCCTTTTTCTTTGTTTTTCTTTTTTTTAAGGTGAGAGTGATATGATGAGGAATGGTTGTAGGTAAGTTTGAGGAAGGTTAGTTGGGTAGGAGAGGTTGCTTTTGCAAAGAGACAAGACAGATAAGTCAGCAGACAGGGGCTGTGTATGACACATGAGGGGGTAAGCACCTTGGATGGGGAGGGTGGTTGGGAATCAGAGGGTCACATGCCACCAGATGGAAATAGTGGGACTGAGGTCCCCACCCATAGACAGTCACCACTGCCCCTTCATGACCCCAAAGGTATCTGTGCTGGTGGCTGGATGAGGGGGCCAGTCTGCCCTTGAGGTGCACCAGTTTGCCCTATATCTGGCGCAGGCAAACATCCAAGTCATGCCAGATGACCTTGCGCACCAACCCTGAAAACTGTTGTTGGGTGACAGGGAACTCTCTGTGCCAATGCCCAGAGGGGGGATGAGCTCCGTCCCCTGAAGCAGTTCCACCTGAGGCTGGTGCAGGACCAGTGGAGGAGGCAGTTCCAGGTTGGGTCCCAAATGTGCTGGGACCCATTGCCACAGCCAGATGAGGCAGGACAGGTGGATCTGCTGGGATCTGCCTACCCAAATGTACTATGGTGGTGAAATGTTTCAAAATGTACTGGTTAGTCATGAACAAAACATTTCAACATTAGTTATAACAGTATGCATGGGTCTTCCAATGAAACCAGAACAATAGAATTGGAAAAACTACATGGCAAACAGAAAACATGCATAAATAGAGTAACATTCATTATTGTAACAGCATGCCAGAAACAGTTATGGCAACAGACCACCAATAATGGAATTTGAACAAGGTATATTAGTAGGCAAACATTTAAACGTATGAATAATAATAGAACAGAAGTCTCAACAGTAGGTTTTGAGAACAACATACCTGTAGTATATGAATCATTATAAATGATGCAGATAAGGGGTTGGGGGAGAGAAAAACAGTCCATTATCAATTGTATAGGCTTATATTTTTCACAACAGTACTGTGCAGGTCTGCCCTCACTTTACATCTACCTGAGGCCTATAGCTACTGTAGCACATACATACCTGCTAATCTGTCAACCTGGAATGCTATGGAGCAAGCTGTGACAACTCTAGGTACATGAGTAGAGGGGAATCTTACATGTCAGGGTTACATATATGACTAACAAGGTGTACCCTGCACTGATGTTGTGTGAGTGTGCTATTGGCATACTTGTACTGAATTTATATCTGTGCGTAAGGTTATCGGCAACAGTGATCACTAGATGTGATAGCGTGACACTTGAGAGTCATGTCAGGAAGAGTGCATGGTGTATATAGCCATCCTGCTGTCATTTGTAGGCATGGGGCTGGACACTGGAACATTTGTACACAGTTTATTAGAACATTTCTTTACCTGTGAGCCCTGTGGGAAACATATCTATTAACATTACATGACAGTTTCTACAAATGCTCAAGACTACTTGTGTGTCACTATGAACACACCTTCATACCAGTCCCTGGATTCAAACCATGGTCTGTGTGTGCAGAAATTAACAGCATACACATATTTCTTATCACACTGAGCTGCCGGGTCACTGCTATCTGCTTCATGACTGATTTCTGCCTAAAAGTGACTTGGTTACACAGTCTAACCTTGTAATATATGTGGAGTGTCACAGAAGACTGTAGTGACAGTTGAACATACATGCCCGAGATTCATGCATAATAGTTAGTGAAATGTGTATTGAATGCAGGTGTGCACATTTAACCCCTAGTGGATGTGAGTATGTGTGATATATACAGACCATGGCAGGGTGCTGGGTTACATACCTGACCCATATACATTTCCACATCATATATTTGCAGTCTCCACCTATTACAGTTTCGTACTTGCCTGCATCAGCATACCTACATTCAGGAATACATGTAGCTGAAATTCAAAGGTTAACACAAGACAATGTTCCAGGGAACACAGTATAATACATTACACATTAATATTCAAGGTTCAGATCTTAGTGCAGAACATATATCAATTTTCCTTGTATCTTGTCTTACAGCTCCACATCTACAGTTTGAAATAACAGCTGCCTAGGATACACACCTCACTGGATTCATGCCCTCATAGCCCTATTTGCTGTGTAGCACCTGTACACTTCTATTTTTTCAACAACAGACCAGATTAAGCACAACAGTTTGTGGGAATAATCTTTATTTAGGGTGACATGACACAGTGCTTTATTACATTCACACATCTAAATTCAGTTGCATTTTATATTCTGTAGATAATAAATGTATGTCAGTTATTACTTTCAGTGTATCAAACAACAGTATACTTTATTGATAGATTCATTCCTACACACTATTACTACAGTATTGGCTTCCTTTCATCAATAGTAGCTTGTTGGCTGCCTTCATCTGTATTACACAGTACCTGGCATTAGTCACTTATATCAATGTTGGTCTAACAACACTTTATTCAGTACACACAGAACACAGTATATCTAACAGCAGTAGACAATTACACTTTCTTATTTATTGGACTATATATATATTGCAAGTTATAGTTGTACTCACCACACTGTCGGTGCAGCTTCGCCAGTCATCTGGCATGGGCCTTGATGTTACAAGCCCTCTCCTCTGCAGCTGTGGAAGGGAAAACACACCATTATGCATACCTATCAGACATTCATACTACAATCTGATAAAGCAACACGTGAAATACTTACAAACTTCTGGGGCATGCTGGTCCTGAGACTTTTGGATCCATTGGGTCAAGAAAGCCTCCTTCCTCCATTTCAGGTCATTATAATGGTGATGGACCTGCTCACCAGTGCGGGGGATGCCAGTGGCATTAGTGAGCTTACGTGCCAGACAGTTCCAGGCTTCAGATTTTATTGTGAGCCCTGGTACTGGCCCTGCAGCAGACTGTTATCATGGTTCTTAACAATGAGCCCAGCTATGACCCTGGACTCCAATATGCCCTAGCGCTGTGCCTGAAAGTGCGCTTCCTCTCTTGCATCTGCCATAGTTCCTACAAGGATCAAACTCTAAAAGGTTCTGACTGTACTCCCACCTATGTAGTTTAAACAAGGCCATATTCCTGTCCTTTGCCATCATTGGACCATTTTTAAAAATGCTGAGCAAAGCTCAGCAGTGTGCAAATCCACTAAGCTGAGTTGGGCAGTGCTTAAATTGGAAAATTAGTGCTTAGCAGTGTGCAAATCCACTTAGCTGAGCTGACTACTGCTTAGATATATACAATAGTATTGTAACTTATTGTTCATTAATGTTACTTCATTCTTAGGTCTATTTTATTATATTTCCTAAGCTTATGCATTTCACTATGTTATCTGTTTCTGTAACTTTAATGTATTGGACGCGTGTAACTGGGGTTTTTATACTCGGGTTTCCACTGAAAATGGGGTTCTGGTCAAACTGAACCACCACAGTTAACATATTTCAACGTACACAAAACAAATAAAAAACATTTACAACATTTCCCTATCATGTGTAAAAAGCTGAACAGTCAGGATTCGACCCTTGCACCTAATGTGCAAATGCCAGTACCTTAACCATTCAGCCAGTGAGGATCTACTGTTATACTGCTGTATATACCTCTTATTTTTGTTTAAGAATTGCTGAACACCACGCCGTGCTGTGCAAACACACTTAGCTATGCATAAACTTTACCTTTTTGACAAACATTAAAAGCATCCAGGTTCTATTTTTAGATGTCTGGCATATGTTCCTTGCAAATGTCAATAACTACATTGATAGATAAAATGAACATTAATATAAAAATGCAAAATTAACATTAATATAAAAATGCTTTCCGATGTAAAAGCTGAATGGCCTGTCTTGATATTCGAACCGTGTACCTACTGCACACAAAGCTGTGACTCAAACCACTCAGCTGTGAAAATTTTAGTTATACATTTCTATTTAACGTCTTCATACCTTTAAGCACTGCTGAGCAAAGCACCATGTCACACAAACCTGCTCAGCTATGCTTAAACTTTAAAGACATAAAAATAAAAAAATGTATCCATTATTTACACATTAAATATTTCACTTCAATTTATTATATAAGTGTCCGAGGACACTTTTTATATTGTTTTACTGCTGTACACCACCTTCACAATCCAGGGGGTGTGTTACGGAAACTGTTAATACATCCCCTACATATAATTACTTCATTTTCAGGTCAGTCTCTCAACTGTACAGATTTTCGCACAATGTCCACATTTGTGTTTCATATTTTTGGTCCGTTTTTCATACATTTCGGTTTCTCTGGCAAATCACTGGTCTATTTATTACAGACTGCAATTAGTAAATAATGACAGGTAACATACTCTTCACAAATTCCATGTTGATGTAAAACCTGTCATTCTATCAGCTTTCTAAGTCTGTAAGGGCAATATTTAACAACTGTCCCTATTTTGGGGCTTTTGTCCCACTTTTAATAATGGCTTTCTACAGACTTCTTGCTCCAAGAGGTTGAGAGGTATGTGTCTGCGGATACTTTTATTTATTGTAAAGTGCCATACGGCACTTTCACAATGCAGGGGTGTGTTACAGTATTTGTAACACACCCCCTGCATAACATTTTCTTGCCATTCAGCTTTTAAGTGTCCGAGGACACTTTCTTTATTTTTATTTATTGTAAAGTGCCATACAGCACTTTTACAATGCAGGGGGTGTGTTACAGTATCAGTCACACACACCCTGCATTACATTCTCATCCCATTCATCATTTCAGTGTTTTCGGACACTGTTTTCTATTGTAAAGTGCCATCCAACACCTTTGACAGTACAGGGGGCATGTTAAAGATCTGCGAGCACTACTGTAACACGCCCCCTGCACTGATTCAGTATCCATGTACATGGCTCCATCTCAGTAGTGGGCTTTCATTAATATGCAAGGCACACTGCTGAGATGGGGATGCTGACACAGACACCATTCACTCCGTGTAAGAATAACATTATTCTTACATGGAGTTTGTTAAGTCCGGGGGAATGTTAATAAAACCTTTTACCTAAGATAGCTTTTAATTCTAAGAATACTAGTTAAGGACAACATGTCATTCAAACCTGGGTAATAAAATATTTTTGGAGTGGATCCTGTGCTAGAGATTATCATCTAGTTCCTAGTGGTAGTGCTTGCTTCTGCATTGGTTCTTGGTTTTATATGTGTACTTTCATAGTAAATGTGATTAAATGTGATTATGTTTATGCCTCTTCAGAAAAAATATGTTATCACATATGCAGGCCATTAATATTGATAGAGTTGTATATTTTTTGCTTTTTATATGGTTAAAACAATGAATAACTGCTTTGTTGTCATGTGCATAGTTAACTTGGGGTCTATATTATATTTTCGTAAGTTTCAGACATCTAACACCATATGGTCAACACCATATGAGCGATGTTTGAAATTTCAAAAATATAATAAAAAAAAAAAAAACTGTATTTACCTAAATGCTGTAGGCATGGGGGCAAGCCCCCTGCACCCCCCATGTAGAGGGCTGCACCCCCCACACCCCCACTACTTAAATATTCCTATTCCGAGATCGCACTGCATTGAAGTAAAGGGAAAATATTCCCTACAGCGATTTCCGTGTTATGCGCATGATGTTTCTATGTTTCGACCAATCGGATTTGCTCAATACACGTTCGCCTTTTACAATTTTCGATCACACGATAGGAACCCATTAACTTGAAGTAAAAAAGATGATGGAAAAAAAGGAGGTTAGCAAAGGTCAATGATGCAGTCTGCAAAAGTAGATACATTTGAAAAATAATGATCAAGTAATGCTCAAGTATTTCTTTTGATACTTTAAGCACCTTGCACGTTGATTGTTTCCACAGCAGTCCCTGGCAGAAGAATGCTTGCAATAAAATGTGACATTGACCTCAAAACGCATATGCACAGTTACACACACTCTTGCACACACAGACACAGAGACACCCCCCACACACACACACATTGCATATCTTTTAAAATTGTGCAGGATTTTGCATTGCATTGTTGCAGTGTTAAGCCATTTGCCTTTGAGTGGATTATTATAAAGAAATGCTTTAATAGGTAACACCCTTGTGCTTATCATTCATTCACTGAACTAATCTAAACCTTTTGATAGAATTCAGCACATTTTAATAAGGCACTGCATTCTGTTAAAGAAACATGTCCACATTAGCATTAGTGTAAAACAGTTAAAGAAAGTTGCCTTTGCATCACTTGTAGAGCACAACACAGCTGCAGAACAGTTGTAACCATTCATCCGCTGTGACTGTTCCATAACATTGCACATACTGTACTAGTTCCCTTCACAAGATATGACTTCACCAAGTCTAGCTGCAGAGATAGTTTCCTGCTCCTCCCCGTATCCTTTGCTTTTCTCTCTCTCCAGTAAAAGCTGTCTGAATACACATGAGTATCAACTAAAACAAATTTTGTTAAACAGCATGCTACATGTTGTGTCAGGCATGCATCCTTTAAAACCCATGCTTGGAGTGTGAGTACAGACAGATTTCATTTGTGGAGGTGATGCTTTGGAAAACACTGAAATTGGTCTGCTGAGGTGGAATAAATCATTCTTGGATAACTTAATAACTTATATTAATACACTCATCCCTTTCTCTTTCTCCACAAACTTTAACAGGATGTTCTTCTTTTTTCTAATGACTGAAATTATTACTAGACTGATAGATGTCTCTGCTTCATCTGGAGATATTTTTCAGCATGCCACAACATTAGATCCTCAGGGAAAATACAACTTGAAATGGAGACATAACGGAGAAACTATCACTTTCAAACTAGAAGTGGAGACAAATGGATACATTGGATTTGGATTGTCTGGCACAGGCAGAATGGCTTCTTCAGATATAGTTTTTGGAGGTGTGAGGCAAGGTGAACCCTACTTGCAGGTATGTTTATGTGCGAAATTGTGCTTTAATGAGTTACCATAATATTCTTCAAGAAATGTTATATTTCTGCATTATGACCCTATTTCCTTGATCCAGCCACATTCTAATTTTTGAGGTATTAATACAAGATCATGTTTTTTAGCACGAAGAATGAGGAATACAGTTTACTCATGTAGGTAATAATGCAATGTCCCGGAAAATGTGTTAGACATTTTGTAGGCTTTCATGTTGTTCTCTGAAGTGCTGTCCCACATTTCAAAATGATACTGAAAACTGCATTTGCAAACTTTTTCCATTTACTCTACATTATATGCTTTGTCAATTGAAATGGCATACTGCAACTATTATACTTTGCTGTATTTCTGCAAAAGCCATTCATCTCAACTGTCCAGATTTTTGCAGAATGTCCAGGTTTTTGCCACGTTTTTGGTCTGTTATTCATAAGATTTGTGGTTTTCTGGTGAACCGAGAATGACATGCATTTGAGTTTCAGAATTCAATTGCATAGCAATACAAAACCTTTTATTTTAGCAACTTTCTAAGCTTATGAGAGCAATATTTAAAATGTGTTCATATTTTTGTGCCTTTGTCGCTCCATTATTTTAGGCTTTGTCCAGATTTCCTGTGCTAAGAGGTTGAGAAGTATGGCAAAAGCTTGTTTTGCAGACTTAAGATTTTGTCACATCTTAAGAAAAGTTGTATCTTTTATTTATACAGTTCTGAAACTTTTTTAATGACTCATTATTTATTTAACATTTTGCTGCTAATGCTATATCAGTTTAATAGAAACAGTTAATTTTCTTGAGCCCTATCAGACAGTGGAAATAGCTACACTGCTTATTACAAAGTTAATTTGGTAAAGACAGACGTAACTGATATAAGGAATGATATCTACCCAACAACTGATTATTCATTTCCTTATTGGTAACAGCCTAGAGCCTTTTTTCTCTGCACAAAGTGAGAACACCCCACAGTTTGTGCCAGCATATGGGCATTTATTTGGGGTTTTACATGCATGTTAGCCCTATTTGTAGTCTGTGCCTGATGTAGCGGCACTGAGATGACAGCGGATGCATATGATGGAAAAGGCATCTGTCTGAGTGACAGTTGCCATTTTCCTTTAACAATCAGCTCCCTGCCTCCAGTCCTCACCAGACAACAAACATTTTATGTGCCCCATCCAAGGAGACACACTGCTTCCTTTCCCACATAAAGAGATGAATGCTTCGATGCCTCATCATTCCTCTCTCTCTCTTTCAGCTCCTCCAGGGCTTAGGCCATCATTTTTGTGTGGGTCACCCAGACTGCAGGCAGAGCTTCATCACTCTGTCCCATGAGGCCAGCTAGACATGAACAGTCATTATCCCAAACAGCTGCATCAGCGTATACAAAATGGTTTTGATCCAATATATTCAGATGTGTGTTATGATTATAGAGACGTTTTGAACTTCTGAGTGTGCAGTCTGATCATTAAATTGAGGGGATCAGTAGGAAGGTTCACAATAAAACGTAGTTTTCCAGTGTTACGAGCTTAGTTCCTCATGGCTCACCGACAGTCATGATTTCAGTTAACAAATCCTGCTTGGTCTTATGAGGTCAGCAGTGATTGTTTTCTGAACTTTGGTGGATACAGTTTAATGCTTGGTGTTTGTTTTCCTTTCAGTCAAATACTTTCATGTGTTTCAGTTTCGGATTATAGACAGTAAAAACAGCTACCTTTAATTCTTTACAGGAAATAAGTCCGAGAATTTTATTACTTCCATAGATTTGCAGTTCCTGTCTATATGTGATGTAATATTTTTATGCCTTAAAAACTAAAAACAGTGCAACAATAACTAATATCAAAATTTTTGCATGCTTTTATTTGATTCCTTTAAGGCAATGCTTTTGCTTTTGCCAGTTTTCCAAATTAATTTCTACAGAAACTTTTTTCTTTATTTAAAGTGTTTACAAGAAGCTTTGTCTTTGTATACTGGAAACAACACTGATATCCACAGTGCCTCAAAAGGCCAATTAAATGTGATTCTGTCAATATATATGACTGTAACACAAATCAGGCTTATTTGCCAACAAACTGGAACTGAAAGCTGTCAGTGAACCATGCCTAAAAAATCATAAATTTATTGTAGTGCACAGAATAAGCTGATTACACTCTGATTTTCAGAAAAAGATAAACTGCTACCCGGTCTTAACAAATGTTAAGCACCCCTGCTTAAGTTGTTAAGCTCGGGTCCCATGCTAGACACTAAAATCTGCCTGTACTGACTAGTGAACGACAGCAGCAGAATAGAGCATTTGTTTCTGCCTGCTGTCTGTATCCTTAACATGTCCCTATCTTACTGTAAAAAAAACAAAAAAAAAACTTAGAGAGTTGCTAGGATAACAACATATGTTCACCTGCTTGATCTGAAGAATGCAAATGCTGAAACTCAAATATATCATTATTTAGTGTCTTCAAGCCACAGTGGTTCATCCAAAAAACACATATTTTATGCTGAACAGAAGAAAAATGTGAAAAAAATAATCTGGATGTCCTGTGAAAATCTAGACAGTTGAGAGGTATGGAAGTGAATATAAATGTAATGGGTTGCATTACACTACCTCTCTGAGAGCGCTCTCTAAGTGTTTCAGGTTTCTGTAAGCCAGGAAAACACATTTTTCCCTTTAACTAGTAGTACATGGTGCAGATAAATCTCTATGTTAAATACAGTACAGTAGTACATTAAACTGTATACAATATGAAACTTTACAATAGCAGCAAATAAATCTATTTTGACAATGCAGTCAGCAGTGGGGAAGGTTATCATGTCAGACAATCTTCCTGATCGACAGGTCACATTATTTTGCAGTGTAGTTAGCAACGACATATTAATACTGTTATAATATTTGAAACCTCTTCCTGGTAGGTCAGTGGACTGCTGCTTCTAGTGATCTCATTTGCAAGTAAAAAGGTACAAAGAAAGCATTAATGAGTACAAATTTGTAGCCCTCCCATGCCTGGTTGTCTCTTATTCTTAGTTTATTTTAGATTTTGTTGGTGAACATCAGATGTTGTTTAGAAAATGTAAAAAGTGCAGGCCTATTTAATTCACTAAATTACCATAAATATTTCTGCCTGTTGTCTGTGTAGTGGTATATTCAGCTAACCATATGTGGAAATATTGTACATCACAAAGTATCAGATATGTTATTCAGTATACATACACTAAAACTGTCTTTCCTATATATGAAAAGATTTCTCTAGACGTAAGTGTCTGAGTGATATTTAAACCTGTTCAAAGATCAGGCGGTAGTCAGCACTTATGCATTCAGAGCTATGCAGTTTAAATTCAGATTCAATGTTTTATTACTCTGAGTAACAGAGAATGCTCTGATCAGACCCTCCTCAATTTACCATGTGGTAGTGGAATGTAGAAGGCAGTTTGGAATTATACACTAACTTGTATACTGTATTAGTCCACCTTCCAGAATATAGCATCCAACACAAATATAGCAAACTCCATCTTTGTATTCTTCTGGAAAGCATGTCTTTCCAGTATTGCCAGTTCTATTAAATAGTTAGCCCTGAAAAAAAATTACACAGCTAATGGGGTTAGGATGTTTCCTGAGTAAACTACTAGAGCAGCAGTTAATTTGTTAGTACTACAAAAATAAGTAAAGCTTAAAAAGTGCATGCAGTGGCATTTAGCCTGGTATAACCCAGTAAGCAGAGATGTCTGTTTTTAAGGAAAAAACATGGTTACTGTTTGTCAAAGTTACATCCTTAAATAATGGAAACTCTGGGAATCAAACCTGGGAATGCAGGATTGCAACATAAAATTCATCATCTTCATCCTGTACACTAAACAGTCAGACTATAGCTCATTATCAGTATTGACAGAGCCGAGTACTTTTGCCAGATGGCAGTTATTAAGAAAATTATCTGTGTTACAAGCTTAACTGAAATGAAGTTTACTCTAGTTGGATCATTGCTTTTCAGTAAGTATCTGCAGACCTAGGAGTTACAGTTTAACGCTGAGACATTTTGTTTAATATATATGTTTATAGGGTCACAGGTAAGAACTAAGCTAGCTGCCCTTGTGGACCATTTTAAACCTAGCCAGTTTCTCTTTTTGCGCTTAAAATAACCTATCCCATTTGGTTATAGATTGGTCTTACTCATCTCATGGTCGACAATTATATATTAACCCTAATGAGAATAACTGGGATCATACCATAGATTATTTGAGGGGACCCATGAATTGGATAAAGCATTTAGGAGCTGCATCTGTCCATTAGTAGTACAAGGGGCAGTCCTGGGGTAAATTTTCTGTTTCCCATCCATAAATTTAAGTTGCACTTGAAAATAGACAGGGATGAACTTTGATTTGTGTGGATGGGGAGTAGTCTGTTCCATAACAGTGACATCTCCTGAGAAATATACCTGTCCATTCAGACCGTTCGATTGATGTTGCAGAAGAGGTTTAGATCCCTACACTGAGTATTTGTCATGCCATTTGAACTGTTGATGTGCAGTAAATCCATCAGTAATGGGTTGGAGGATAACTTGTATGGCAGACACAGGTCACCTCTTAGCAGTCTGTAAGATATATAGTATAGTGGCAGAGCTTTGAATTGGTCCATGTAGGACATATTGTTTAGGTCTTATATCCTTTTAGTAAGGTATCTCTCAGGGCTTTCCAATTGTTGCATTTGTCTGGACAGATACATACTAAAAGGGGCATTATATTGAATGCTTTGACCAATGAGGGCTGAGAAAGGTGAACAATGACATTCCTAAATCATGACACAGTCCCTTTGTTTATAAGCTGTGCAGTATAGAAGGACTTTCTTACAACAGTAGACACATGTTGGTCAAAAGTTAGGTCACTGTTCACAAAAGTTCCCAAATTCTGAACAGCTGAGTCAACTCTTAGGTGTGTATTGTCAATGTGGTAGTTGACTTCCCAAAGGATACAATGATACATTTTTTGGTATTTAATTTCAGACCGTGATCTTGACACCAGTTATTTATTTGAGACAAACCTTCCTGCAGGATGGCTAAGTCATATGGGGATTCATTGACTGCTACTAGTTTGCAGTCCTCTGTAATCTTAAAAAGCCAGAGCCCTTTGATATTGGCTTTTACTTCAGAAAAGTAGATGCCAGACAGGAGATGTCCCAGCACAGAACCCTGGGGACTCCACTGGGGAACTGGTCCCTTTGTGGAGGTAGCATTACCTATTTTGATTATCTGCATCCTATCTATGCACCAATTGGCAATCCAGCGAGTGATGTAGGGGTTTATTCCCAATTTATTTAGCTTTTCAACTATGTCTGAGAAGGAAATTGTGTCAAAAGATTTGGCCAGGTCAAGGTGTGTGCAGAGTGTACCATTGCTTTGGTGGCCGTTTCAAAAAAATCTATCAGGCTGAGTAAACATGACCTCCCCCTTGATGAATCCAAACTGAGATGGGTCTTGTATTTGGAGGTTTTCTATGTCCTGATTGATATATTGACTATTGTATATTTAATACTGTTGTATATTGATTTATGTATTTATTTACAATTGTATATTGTATATTTTATACTGTTGTATGCTGATGTATGTATTTATTATTGATATTGTACATAATCAGTCATTAATAGTGGAAAATTTATTCAAACTTACTTACTGTTTAGTTAATTAGAATTACAGTTTCTATCAAATATATTTTCCATAATACTGCTTCTCAGAGGGTCTGGAGTAACTTATAAATGGAATTTAGGAAAATACAGCTAACATATACTGTGATATTTTTAGACTGGGAAACATCTGGTACATTCATGTACACCATATTCAGTGTTATAGTTTTAAAACAAGTTGGTCATAAACTCTAAGTCTCAAAATGAGTCTATCTTAGAGCTTATATCCTACTTCTTTGGGTTTATATTTAAGATCACTGACCATTTTTTCAAGAACTTTTTTCAAATACACTTACCATACGATTAAGAAAGAACCCCAGTGGTTGCAGAAAGGGCCGTGCTGTAAAGAACATGTTCCTACAATGTGTAGATTTTTGATTCTGAGTCACATAAGCTGCGATGAAGAAAGACCTCATTTTTGCTTAATGTGCATGTCTCAGAATCTCCATTAACTACTGGTAGGTAAACACTTTCTTGAGGTAGTTAATACTGGTGGCCTTTGCATTGCAATGGTACAGGCATCTCCCCATTTTTTTATACAGATACACACACATAAATATATTCAAACACATACCCACATACCTCTTACCTAGCCAAGGGTTGATATAACATCCTCAATGTCTCTTTTTAGGTTTTTGTTCCTGCGATCATAAATCATATATCCTTACAGTTAGATAATAATGCCAGGCATTAGAGTTTATGCTAGAGCTATCTGTCTTATTAACTTTTTAAGTGAGTTCCTGTAGAAGTCTAATCTCCCTTGTGTTGAATAGTGTACCCTACAGTTTTTTAACGAAATATGTGCCTGAGTTGATAGTGAATGATCCATGTGAATGTGAGTAAAGGAAGCATGCATGTGATACTAGATTGAAGCTAGGTTACTAATGAATGCAGCATGAGATAATCACAGTTAATTAGTAATGGTGTATTTAGAGACAGAAAATGCATTTGATATTGTGGAATTATATGATAAGAGTTTCACTTGCCTTCAAGATTATGTAGGGATTTGTAGAATTCACATTGGTTGTATATTCTTACTGGTCTGTATAAAGGTATTTGTGGATCTTTTGCCTCCAACGAGGCTTTCAAGGTGGACGCTTCACGAATTTCTGTTGTCATGAGTTATTCTTGCCTTATACCTAGAATGGCTGGCTGCAGTGATGTAGAAATCTAATACAAGAGAATGTCACCCTAGAGCAGAGAACGTAATAATATCCTTATTTCAGATAATGTGTTGGTGTTTTTCACAAGACCTGAGGAGGAGCAGGATTTGACTATTTTTTTTCCAGAGAAGTCTGGGTATTTTTCTGGGTATAAGAGTGATATATAACTTCAACTAAATTTGTATTCATAAACTATGTATCAACCCAATGCATGCAAGAGCATGGGTTCTTATAGGAGCACCTCACACTAAATATGTGGGAGTTTGGTTAAGTAAGTCAGTACAAGGTTCAGTCAATAACACATGGAACTTAAGGAAAGACTAAAATCAGATATTAGATGGAAAAGGTAGGATAGATTTTGGCCATAGAATACAAACATTACATTTTTCATTGCTCTTGTGGTTCTTACTTTTCACTATTTTCCAGCAGACAGTCAAGATCACTTTTTGAACTGAATCAAAAACATAGTGAAAGATGTTATTTTGGATGGTGCTAAATCTGCATGTCTTGGGAAAATTGGTACCTGGGAAGGAAACTGGTGGTTTGGGAATCACAGATCCACACTTATATCATGATTCAGTCCAAATGAAAATTGTGTATTCAGTGCAAGAAGGCATTTACAATGGTTATGCCAAGCAGAAATATTTGAATGGCTTAATGACTAAAAGAAGAGGGATGTAGTACCTCTATGGTCATATTACAGGAAGAGGAGATAACCTTTTTACATTTTGAAACAGGCTCTGGGGACATTAAAGCCAGTATTTTAAATGTAGACCAAACACTATAGGCAGACTTGCTTCTACCCACTGGATACCTTAAAATAGATGTCATAGGTGAGAAGAATTTAAAATGTTGGAATGAGAGGCAATTTTGAGTGGTCTACTGGGAACAAATGAAATGTGGAGATGTGTGGGATATGTCATCTCAAATTAAACATTTTTTTTTGTGCAACTCTTTCAGGTTGTAATAGAGGTTGTAATATGAATGGATAGGAAGACGTTCCTGAGTTAGGGGTTTTAAGAGTGTTTTAGAAGACCTCCCTCTTCATTATATTCATTGTTTAGAGAGACAAACGTGATGATTAAGGGACACAAGGGTCAATTTGTAGATGACAAAATAATAAGGAGATTTACATTTCTGAGGGAATTAAGAAGTAAGGTAGAAAGACAAAGGGGAGGGGGGTAAAAGTCTCTGTCTAAATGGACAGTAAAGCAACATCAATCTGGGTAGTGAGCTGCACACAGATGCTGACTGAGTGTCTTTTGTCTAAACCCCCTTCCTTCTCATCCTATGCTTCACTCTGAGTTAGTATAACATATGATATGCTGGAGACAGATACAGGACTCTATAAAACTTTAAAGGGGAAAATAATGCTGAAATGGAAAGTAAAGGCAACAACAACCTGAGAAGAGAGTTGCACATGGCTACTGACTCCTTTCCTGTCTGCACTGAAAATAAACCTTCGCTTAATGATAATAGTAAATTGTGTAACTGTTTGTATTGGAAGCGCTAAGTTTGACACACACACACACACACACACACACACACACACACACACACACACACACACTTTGATCCCTTTCTCCCTCTGGTTATTTGTTTTTAATTGTCTTGCTAGGATACGTTTCTCATATATTTGGCTCTGTTAAGCTGCTGTACTTCCCTTATTTAGAGGATTGCTGCTCCTCTTCGGAAGGAGACTGTTTTCCTTTAGCATAATTCACACACCAACAGGCTGAAAATTATTTTTTAAGCTACCCTTATGCTAATTTACTCTGCCCCTGACCTCTCTCCTCTGTTTTGTTCACTTACATTTTCGTCATTTGTAGGTTTTACATCTCCTGGGAACTGCACTATTTCATCACTGTTATGTATGGCTTCAAGAAGTAACATTTTGTTTTCACAATTATTTATGTTGTACACAGTAGTGCAGATACATATGATGCACCCACATAGCTTAAGTATATCTGCTTACATAGACACTCTTCATTATATAGTAAAGGAAATTACATTATTCGTTGTTCATACTTTCCCTCTGTCTCTGTCTCTCTGTTTCTCTCCAGCCATCCATGCAGACAACCACACCCTTTTTTCCCATTTTTGCACATGGGGTTGGGGTGTTACTTCAATAGTGACAGTCATATAGAGGCAGGGTTCACACCACTGGGTGGCTAGAACTGCCACTGCTGCTTTTCCTCACCACACACCTACGTCTAATTTAGAGTGACCAATCCACCAACTGCATATCTTTGAAATGTGAGAGGAAGACGAAGCACCCAGAGGAAACCCACAGGAACACAGGAAAGACATGCAGACTCCACACAGAATTCTGTCTTTTTCCAAGGCTCATCCTTTAAAACTTCACATCTCATCCTATACTCCACTTTGAGTTAATCTCACACAGGCTGTGCTGGAAACAGATACAGGACTCTACAATAATGAGAAGGGAAAAATAAGTCTCTGCCTAAACAGTTAAAGTAGCAACAATCTAGGCAGTGAGTAGCATGCAGGCACTGACTCTGAGTAAGGATTCCTTACCTCTTTGGCCTCCAAATTAAACCTTTCTTTAATGATAGCAGTGGCACATGCAACTGTTTATATTGGAACCATTGCATATTACTTTTGTTATGTGCTGCACCCCCCACTCCCCCTGAAACACTCTGATCTCTTTTAATATTTTCTATTTTTTTTGAAAAAGGTGCCGCAGGGCTTCATTCTTGACCCTCAACTCTTTAATATATTCCATAACAGTTTAAATAAATCTTCTCAACAAGCTTCCCTCATACAGTAAACTGAGGATTCTATCCTAATAATCATTTCTGACAACTTAATACATCTCCAGAGAGTTACTCAAGAAGCCTTTAACACTGTTTTAAGTTGGCTACAGGATAATCACCTGCTACTAAATCCCAAAAAACTAAATTACTTCACTTTTTTCTAAACTCTCATTTCCATGGGAGAAAAACAACTTTAAAATTTCTTCCTTAAATAATACCACAGTTGAAGTTACCACACGTACAAAACTACTTGCCATAACAATTGCTGACAATCTTAAATTCCATCTGCATATCTACAGCAGCATCAAGAAAACCTATCAAAAACTAGGCACTGTACATAGATTAAAGGAATTCCTTACAAACTCTGCCAAGTTAACTCTAGTTACTACCTACCTCTTTCCCTCTCTTCTGTATGGAGCCTCTATCATGACCAACCTACAAGCCTCACTTAGCTCTAAACTTGAACAGTAATATAACAAAGTTGCCAGATTCACTTGCAAGAAACTTTACCCAGACCCACCACTGTTTAGCACTAAAAACAGTTAACTAACTTGGGCTTCCTCATCACCTATCTTTTACTCATCTCATGTTAACCCATAAAATCAACTGTAACCCATCTGCCTGCCCGGCAATTAGACCCCTACTCCAGTACTGTCTTTCAAATTCTCCCCTTTGGTTAAATCGTAATTAACTACTTACCATCTACAAACCACAAAGGGCTGCTGGGGTCAATCTATTCGAACAGTGTAGTTACAACTTTGAATAAAAATCATGTATCAATCAGGGCTATTATACACCTTAATCTTTTCAAACCATTCCTAAAATAGTTCCTCTCTACCTCATGGCTTTGTCCCTGTTCCATATCTGGGACATAGCACTCTAACACCCTTCATCATCTTTCTTACACCTTCTTTTAAAGCACTAAGTCAATTAATTTGCCTTCTAATACCTCACTTTATTGCAATATTTAAACCACTATACCTTTTTCTAATTAGCACAACTAAATTACTGTTCCATCATTACTTCTCTGTTAACACTCAAAACTTGCTTATCTCCTCTGATACCTCACTCTAGTATATTTCTTAAATTACTCCAACCTGTCTTACGCACCACTCCTCTATCTGTAACGTTTCACTACAAGCCTTGTTAATTTAGTGTTTGTGAATATCAATATAAATCCTATGATACTGACTACTATGCTATGTATTCACTGAAACTGCATTAGAAAATTTGCTATTGTAAATATTGATTGCATTAAATATGATACCTCTGAGCTTTTTTCCCCTGGGCCTCTGCTGAATAAGGGCACCTTTTCCCAGTCAGATTTTCCTATTAAACAAATGTCAATAAATACATAAATGAAAATAAAATTAGTTGTAGTGCTTGGGTAAATTTCACAAATATTTGACTACCTTCTGTTGCCCTTTCTTTCAAGCTTCTGTTCTCAGCTTATTTAAAGGAACACCACTCTTCTGTAGGAGTTTTCTTCCTTGGGCGGTGTGCTCGCACTAACAAACTGAGGGCGAAGTCTGCTCTGCATTGCCTCTCTGCACTCTGCAACACTTTGCTTCCCCTACTGTACCCTACTCACAATCACCAAACACCATCATTCCTTACTTTATACCTCTCCTCCTTCTCTCCCCTAGTCATCCAATCTGAATGCTACCTTCTCTTGCCCCACAATCCAATCCTCTCAGAACATACAAAACAAAGACATCCTCCCTTATCTTGTTCCTCTTGCTTCCACTCATCCATATTCCACTTTCTCTTCACCCCAGTTTGACTCATTAACCAAAGACACCAGGAAAACACCCATTATCACACCTAGCATTATTCAGAGAACATTGACTCCACTCACCTCCTTTCACCTCAGAACCATTTCCTTTTCACAGTATCCTCTTACAAGTACGCAAGTCAAATTCATTGCTGTGTGTGAAAGCTGCCTACAAATTCAAGCATTAATGTCACCATTTCAGTCTGTTGTCACTCAGTCCTAAAGATATTCAGTTCCCTTATTTTCATAGATTCATAGACTGTTACTAGGCTAATGACCCAGGGGGCCTTTCTAAGCCTAGCCAAGTGTTCCCAAAAGAATAACAATGTCCTGTATCTGAATAAGACATTGACAGTCAAGTATTTATAAGCTACTTCTGTCCATAAGGGACATGGGTGCCAGGTCCCCCATAAATTTCCTATTTCCCATCCACTGGTCTAAGTTGTGCTTAAACTGGGTAATAGATGACCTCAGCTTCACATGGATAGGAAGCCTGTTCCACAGGAGGGGTGGTCTCTGGGACACATATCTGTCTCTCCAGCATGTTCTGTTTAAGTCACAGACAAAATTCAGGTCCCTAGACCTTGTATTTCTGGTACTGTTTGACTCACAAATATGTAAGAGATTCATAGGTATGGGGTTTGTGGATGCCTTGTAAACCGGGTATAGATCACCCCTCAGCAATATATAGGAGACAGTAGAGGGAGAGAGCTTTAAGGTGCTGTACATAAGGCAGGTTTGTTACACCTTGTATTCTTTTTGTAAGACACCTCTGAGGTCACTCTAGTTGCTGCATATGTCTGGTCAGGTACATACCGAGGAGAGCATTGTACTCTATGACTGGTCTGATAAGGGCAGAATATGGTGGGATAATGACCTTTTAGGACCTAGATGCCATGCCCTTACTTAAAAGCCGTGAACATAAAAAGATTCCCTCACCACTGTGTCCACGTGGTGGTTGAAGGTAAGGTTACCGTCTAAATTGATTCCCAGATCCCTGACAACTGGATCAGCTCTTAGGGGTGTACTATCAACCAGGTAATTAGCTGTGATGTTTGACTTCCCAAAGGTTACAATTATGCATTTCTTAGCACTGAGTTTAAGACCATGGCTTTTGCACCACTTATTAGCCAGACAGACCTTCTTGATTTTGGCCTGTTATAACCTGCACCTCAACAACCCCTTTTCCACTTCTCTTTTCACAAATAATTCTAATCCTCTCTCACCACTCTTCTTCCAAGCCCTCCTACAGCTCCCTAGGTACCTCCAGCTGCCCACTGCAATTCTGTTTCAGTAAAATCTCTGCAAAGGCTACTGGGAACTTATTTAATACATTGGACTTCAGCTTCAACTAAAACCAAAATAGCTTACCTCTTGCCTTCCTGAAAATATGTGTCAAGCAGCTCTCTAAATTTGTAGCAGATATAGGACTTTTGCTCTATAAACCATTCCATGCCCCATCACTAAAACATTTGAAAAGCTAATGTATCTACAACTGCTTGAATATGGAAATATAAATTAGCCTACTTATAGGCTCAAACATGGTTTTAGGAGTGGCCACATACACCAAAAACTATTTACACAGTGGCTGATACAATCCTCACCTCTGTGGAGAAGGTTTGACTTAGAGGTACCACTTTCATTGATCCCTGTAGGGCCTTTAAGAGTGTGGTCCCAACAGTCTTATTAGATGAAACATTAGAATAAATATTAAAATTATGTAATTTGGGGAAACGTATATCAGCTGCTTAGATACACTACAACATCCAAGAAATTCAGAATGCTTGCATGGAAGTGATTT
Organism: Protopterus annectens; assembly: GCF_019279795.1. Taxonomy (NCBI): domain Eukaryota; kingdom Metazoa; phylum Chordata; order Ceratodontiformes; family Protopteridae; genus Protopterus; species Protopterus annectens. The sequence goes on along the minus strand of NC_056725.1, from coordinate 874,679,210 downwards.
AACATTTTTTTTACAACCCAGCTAGATTGTGACAGATATTCTTTCTAGTTGATACACTGTGCTGGAAGTGTAAATCAGGTGCATGCAGAACATGGAACCATGTATTATTGTCTTGTCAGAGGAAGGCAGTGACTCTTTGCTAAGTCAGTTAGGTTTTTCAGCTTTCTTTTTAACAAATACTATTCATTCCAAAAATTTCTCAATTCCTGTCTTTCTTTTAACCTTACTCCTTTCCCAGAGCATTATTCTGCATGCATTGCTCCCACAAATTCCATATATTTCCATGTAATTTGTTCCTTCCCTTTTCTAAAGATAAAATAATGAACTGCAGATGCTCCGGACCACAGTTCCGGCAGAAAAACAATTCCAGAGAAACATTCAGAAGCTGAAAGAAACATTTGATTTTAGCGCTTTCATTTTAATAAGTACAAAACTTCTTCTCTGGAATTGTTTTTCTGCTGGAACTGTGGTTTGGAGCCCCTGCAGTACATATTTTTCTTAGTTGGTTTACTCTGTGTTGGAGTCCTTTTCTAAAGATCCCACCTCTGTGATTATTGCCCTTGTCCGTTTAGTGTACACTTCAGGTAATGCACGTCTGTGACAACATGTCCCAGTATCACTTAGTGATTCTTACCCCTTTAGTATGACTTTGTAGATGTTTCTGCTTCACAGTAGCACATACAACCATACTGTTATATATCACCACATGCTGTGAACAATGATAGTTTTTGGTATGCAGTAGTATAGCAGTTCAGATGTAGCATTGTGTATTTGTAGTCTGAATTGTATACTGCTCTTTTCCCTGCATTTCACCTTCACATATCCAATACAGTGGGGACAAATCATCCTAATCCAGCCCAGGCAAAGATTGTGTATATTAACAAGACATTGTTATATAACTGTTTTAATGAAAGACAGTCCTACTCTAAATTCAAACAGCAGTTAGAAAAAAAAAACTATTATAAGGAGAATGCTGTTTACTGTTCTTTAAGTCCCTGTTGCAAAGCACACATTTTTATTGAATTATATTATCTGAGATAGTAATTTGTCAAAACAGGTCCAATCAGTAAGTTCAGGAAGATAAAGCATATTTGTAGCCACATAAGTGAGCTTTCCTGTAGCCCCTACATCACTTAAAGGTATCCATCCTTACAAATGATTTGATCAGAAGCATCCACCTAGTCCAACAAGCTCCGAAATATAGCTATGGAACCTAAAACATGCTACTCCAAGACTCAAGTGTTAAACTCTTTCCAATGAAGTGAACCTACCACCCTGACTAATACATAAACCTACTGAATCCCAATAAAACTATACTGAAAGATACATAAATTCTGCTAAAATCCTAATCCCAACAAACTCTCTCACAATTATGTAACTCAGATTGGAAGTAAAATGTAGATGGAGGAGGCCAAAAAACTCAGTTTAAAATGCAGTCAACCTCCCAGATAAATACCTAAAAACCAATAAGTAAACTCAGGAAGCCTGACCTACATTAACTTTGCAACCCTGAGCCATACTCGTTCTTAAAAACTAGTTCATAGTACTGTGAGTGCTGTTCTACAAAGCAAATAGTGTTAAAGACAAGCTTAATGTGAACTGGAAAGCCAAAAACTACTTTAAAACATAGAAAAGAAAAGAAAACAGATAAATGAAATACCACTCATCGTGAAATGCATTCCCTATGACTACAAACATATTCAGTGAGTAACATTGATGGTAATATACAAAAACTGCTGCCTTTATGGATGATAATTCCACTAAGTCTTTTACATGTAGCAAAAAAATAATAATAATAATTTGAAAGCTGCCATCTTATATGTGTAATACACAACAAAAGGAAAAAACATTTACAGATGAAACAACTACCTAATGGGGGCATTTCCTTCATATTCCCTGACCTTAACACGTATGTACACACAATTATGTAGACATACTCACACACACAGCTACCTAAATGGAAAACGGAAAACAAAAAATGTGCCCTCATTTTAGAAGAAAATGAGCTAAGAGAAGATTTGCTTGATTTAATAGAGACAGATAGACATATTAAGATCAATGAAAGAAATAGACTGCAGAAGGTCAGTAAACCCCCAAAAGTTAGAAGTTTGATAAAACAAATAAACACAGTAATTAGGACTGTCCATAGAGATCCATACGATCAGGGGCGGCTCGTGCTATAGGACTGCAGCCTCCCCCCCACCTGTAGAAGGAAAGAAGAAAAGAAATAAAAAAATGAAATAAAAAATCACGAGTCCCGGCACTCCACGCATGCAATAACAAGCACCTTCGAACTCGAATCAACCCACTGACACAGCTACTACAAACGAGTTCAAGAATCCACTGGCAGGGTGATATGACGAAAATGAACTAAAAAGTCGCCATAAAAAATCAGGTTTATTACACTTGTAAAAACAAATTAAGAACGATTAAGCACTTTCATCTATTACAACTAGACTTCTTCAGAACAGAATGGCGACTTTTTAGTTCATTTTCGTCATAGCACCCTGCCAGTGGATTCTTGAACTTGTTTGTAGTAGCTGTGTCACTCCACACATGCATGCTTGGAGTTCCTGGTACTCACAGAACTCCAGACTGCTGTGTTAGGCAGTCTGGATAGGGGAGAAAGGCATCTCTGCCTTGCAGCACAGAAGTCTGTGCGATGACGGTTGCACAGAACAGAAGGACACCGGACTGCATTGCCTGCAGGCTGGAGCCTGCAGCCTACTCTCATGGAGCCAGGAAACACAGCCCACTCTCACAGAGCCAGGAAACCAGCTGTTAGCTTGCGCAAACCCAGCCTACTCTCACAGAGCCAGGAAACCAGCTGTTAGCTTGAGCGGGCGGGCTAAGGAGAAGGAAACCCATGTGTGTGTGTGTGTGTGTGTGTGTGTGTGTGTGTGTGTGTGTGTGTGTGTGTGTGTGTGTGTGTGTGTGTGTGTGTGTGTGTGTGTGTGTGTGTGTGTGTGTGTGTGTGTGTGTGTGTGTGTGTGTGTGTGTGTGTGTGCAGGGATGTAGCCAGGATTTTCAAATTTGTACTTACAGCTCCCAAACTGCTGCCTCCTCCACAAGCCAGACCCACATTAACACTGTTGACTATTCCCTTCATATTGCTGATCTCTGAACAGATCACTGGCAAGTATGTGTCAGGGTAGTAATTACTTACATGATGCCTGAACATTTCATTCCAAAGGTGCATCTTCCGTAAGTCAAAAAACAAAATACCTTTCCATTCACACTAGGACAGATCAGTTTGCCCTTCCCAAGATTACTCTTCTTCCCCTAACCCCTGTAGTGGCTCATTAGAGCTCCAGTAGTGCTGCCGACTAAAGGACTGGCAGGCTCTAGGCAACACATGCTCCACAGTGTTGTGCGCTGTAGGTACAACATATAGAGCTCTCCCAAGGTAACACCAAGCTGTGAGCCGCAACTACCTCCCTTCCACCCGCATGGGTCACCTGGCAATAGCTTTTCACTCCTACGGACTACACTCACACTAAGCCTTTTGGAATTGCAAACCTTACATTCCCAACAACAAATACATTTTAGCTGGGCTCAGTCATACTGCCACTGACAATAAATGAAGATGTACCCATGGCAATCAATCAAGTAAAAACTAAAGCAGTTGAAATTTATATCCTTACTGTCCTACGTGTGAATCTCAAGCCTTTGCTGAAAGGAAATTGGTTAAAGCAAGAAAATTACCCTAGTCTCCAGAACCAATGGGGTTTTTCTATTCTTATGATCCAGTAATATTATGAACAAAATTATTGGAAAGAAATGAAAAGAAATTCAAGGAAGAAATAAGTTTTGCCCAAAGCTTAATGTTCAAAGCTGACATGATACCACCCAATATGCTGAGAAGACAACAGCTTCTAAAGACAAAAAGTGTATCTGCAAATGCAGGCTGCTTCCCTACCATCCCACAAAATGAAAACATAGTAACTTTATGTATAGCTCTATGCTGTTACATGCTGAAAGAACAAATGAAGACACTCAGGTTTGATTGTGAAAAATGTTGAAACAATTATTACACCATTCTCAGCCTCATTGTAAGTTAGTGTAAGTGATCTTGTGTGCACATATCTGAGTAGTGCTGTTTTTTGACTATGCTGGGTACAGGGCATTAGTTGGGGATGGGGTTCATCTACTAAGCCTGTTTCAAACTTCCACTGTACAGAATAATTTACTGCCAAGCTTTATGCATATTTGAATAGTTGATAAACACATCTACCCCCCCTCAGAAATAAATACAACACTCAATTTAAAAAGAAAGCCATATGGGCAGCACAATAAAATAAAAAAAAAATACTAATTGCATGCAAAAATAAATGTAACTGTCAGAAAGCCAAAAAACATTCTTGCTAAACTAAACAAGGTATTCAGAACTGTGATTAAATCAACCAAAGCCTAATATGAGGTATAAAATATAAACCCAGGTGAAAAATAACCACAAAGCATTTTTTAACTGTGCTAGAAATCTCAAACAATGACTGTCTGTACAGTGAGCTAATAATAAATGATGTCACATGTTTGCATCAGAGGATACAGACAATCCACTGGCCAACTAATTCAGATTGATCTTCATCCCCTCCCCAATCTTCCAATATTCTCACATCAAATACCTGCATCTATAACCCCCTCAAATCTCTCAATAATTTCTGAAGTTACTACGTAAGGCCAAGAACATAATGTCTATTGAGACTGGATAACACACTAGGCTGCCTACTGGTTAGTCAGAATCTGATATGTCAAACCCCCCACAAAGGCTATTCAATACCAATCTCAAAATAGGTTTTGTGCTGGAAGAATGAAAGACTGTAACAGACATTCCCTTGCATGAACGTGAGACGTCAATGGGCTGAGGCAATTATATACACATAAGTCTAACTAGTCTCATCTGGGAACCTATGTCAACAATGAGCTGTCCCTTGATCACCACGTATTCACTATTGTAAGGAAATCCTTTTTTGTTGTGCAGCTTATATCTAAAGGTATATCATTAAGATCCAGGCACATAATTGTTCCCTCTACTTGGCACTCATTAGGCCAATCACTGAGTATAATATGCCACATTTGGTATGTACCTGTCCAGACACTTGTCACAAGCAGATGCCATTTAACCCTCAAACATTTAGGAATTATTCCAAAGCAAACCTCCAACTAATGACTTATACAATGGTGAAATTTCCATTCCCCCAAACCATGTGAACTCTGCTACCAGTATGGAATTGTGTACAGAATCCCTATACCATCATGTAAACAGCTGCACTGAGGTAGCTGTACCCACAAGGAATAAGCAGAGAACTAACTCAAATAACAAGCCCACCTGGTGGAATCATGATATTAACAAGTTGTATGACAAAAGGAGAAAAAACATGACCAAAACTAGGAAGTGCAATATCCAGCAAGGTGAGAAACTCCTGAAACTGATTAATCAACTCAGAAATCTTATCAAGCCCACCAAAGCCAAATTTGAAATATCCTCAAAGACAAAGGGATAAACACAAGGCCTCCATCAGCTTTGTCCACAACCTCAAAGGTACTACTTAATAGGAATCACAGGATATAGCAAACCTGATGGCTGATAAATTTAATCACAATTTCACCCCTTCTTCCCCTCAATACCTCCCAGGTGACACCCCTGACCATAACACTCCTGGCTATCACTAGCAAACAAGACTTCAATGCACTCTTCAAGGCAAAGAATACTACATCAATGGGCCCTGATAATATCCTGGGATACCTCTTGGATAGCATGAAATATGAGATATCAAACACTCTAAAATCACTGTTCAGCATTAGCATACTAATTGACTTCATTCTTAATGAATGGAGGACTGCAACAGTTAATCCTTAGCACAAGGTTAGGCCGCCTACTGACCTCGATACCTACAGACAATAAGTCTGATTAGCCTTGCATGTAAAGCAATGGGAAGAATTATCATGGATATTTTAAATAAAGACGCAAGGAACCTGTTTTCTTATTTACTTCTACAATGGTTACAGATATTGAAATAAATAGCACAAGCATTGATAGCCATTTACTAAACAAACAGTCCCACAATGAAAACAGACTTAGCATGAGCAGTAAACTTCTCTGCCCTTGGAACTCACATTCACTGAAATGGCATGAAAACTCACATTAAAATAAAATGCAGCTGGCCAATGGAGGATTAAGTTTACCTTTGAGCTGTTTTCAAACCATAGGCTCCTTGCACACATTTGTAGGGCCATGCACATGTGTTCTTTGATTCAGCTTCCTGATTTATTAAATTATATTATTTGTGTAATACAGCACCATTTGTTACAATGGTGTTTTAAATTTGTAGTTATGAACATTATTCTAGTAAGCAATGAAACAAAATATATGAACCAATAATGACAAAACTACCCATTTCAGAAAATTTCAACCATAAAAGGCCACTGAAGCTTCTGTCATTACAATCCACCAATATTACTCAATAAGCACAATCTCTACAGAAGTAAAAATCATCCAAATACTTCCACATAAAAGAGATATGTAATAAAGAGATTGCTACTGGCAAACAACTTTACATTTCAGTGTTTCATCTACAAATTCAGTGCTTGCTGCCCTTGAAGAATTAATTGCCTATGTAACATTAAAAAAATGGTAAGGTGGTAATATTTCAGTAGGTAATGACTGACAAAGTGACAAGTTCATAGTTACTAGCCACTCCTTAAAATGCACCAAATAAACAGCAATCAAAATGGCATTGCAATATCAGCACTTCATCTACATGGTGGGGAAGAATCCACAGCCTTCTGCACCAAAAACAATTATGCTACTAACACTGCTTTCAAATTCTAAAACACAAATAGTGACTGCCATTTGATAAACATAACAGTTAGTTGTACCATTGAAAACAGACTTAGCATGAGCAACAGTAAACTTATCTTCCCTTGAATCTCACAATTCCATGAAAATGAAATGAAACTCAGTCCCTTGAAAATGCACTGAAACTCTATTCCCTGAAAATGTACTGAAGTTCAAACTCACAATTCCGTCAGCAGTCTGTTAGTTGGTATAGAGGATTCAGGCTCTTATCTCCTGTAACTAAGTTACAGGATCAAGCCTGATCAAGTTACTTCACTAACCTGTCCTCCCCTTTAACTAGAGCATTACACACCATACCTCCATACCTCTCAACTCTTAGTATAAGAAATCTGGACAAAGCCTAAAATAATGGGGGGGACAAAGGCCCCAAAATTGGGACAGATTTTAAATATTGCTCTTACAGGCTTAGAAAGTTGCTAGAATAACAGCATTTGTCTTAGCATGCATTTTCTAAAGGAAATGAAGTCTAAAACTCAGATGCATGACATTTAGTTATTTCAATCTTCAGTGATTCGCCAGAAAACCACAAATACTGAGGAACAGGAAAAAATATGAGGCAAAATTCAGGACATTCTACAAAAATCTGGACAGTTGAGAGGTACGCATATGTCTCAATCTCTTCGTGCAATAAATCTGGACAAAGCCTGAAATAATGGAGATACAATGGCCCAAAATAGGGATCATGCCTCTCAACCACTTCAAGCAAGAAATCTGGACAAAACTAGTAGTATTGGGGGAACAAAGGACCAAAAATAGGGAAACATTTTAAATATTGTTCTTACAGAATTAGAAAGTTGATATAATTACAGATTTTGCATTAACATGAATTTTCTGAAGGATATGGAGTTGGAAACTCAAATGTCTGCATTATTTTCTCACTTCAAGTCCTCAATGGTTAGCCAGTAATTCGCAAAACCACCAATTTTAGGGGAAATGGAACAAAAATTTGAGGCAAAATCTGGACATTCTGTGAAAATCTGGACAGCTGAGAGGTATGACAGGGATAGATTTTAAATATTGTTCTTTTAAACTTAGAAAATTGCTAGAATAACATGAATTGTGCTAGAATATATTTTCTGAAGGATATGAATAAATATGTCATTATTTAGTGACTTATTCCCTCTGTGATTTTCCAGAAAACCACAAATTTTATGAGAAACAAACCAAAACTATGAGGCTAAATCTGGACAATTGAGAGTTATGTTAAAGACGCACACACATCCCTTCTTACCTTCTCACACATAACAACACAGTCATCCTCTACTTCATACATCAACAAACGGCTAGTTTACATTCCATACACATAACTACTCTCTCATATAGCAACACAGACCATAGTCTTTTAATTTAAGAACCTTAAATCAGCTAGATCAGCTGGTACAACTGTAGAAACAGTAAGCTTTTTGTGCAAAAAATGAAGAATCCAAGGAGGCACCATTCTGTTTCCTAGATAAGTGAGTATGTAAAAACATTTTTTAAAAACTGTTTGAATTCAGCATTAGAAAGGAGATATCAAAGAGTAGGCAAGTAGAAAATGGCTAACAAATGTATCTCGATAGAAGAATGACAGGCCACTGTACAGTAACTCATACAATCAATCAAGAACCAGGGGGAGCCAACTCTAAAGAGGATGTTGGTTCTTTGACAGTCACCAAATAAAAACATTTTTTTCCACTTACATATGCATGGTTTTTAGTAGAGTTTCTCATCTCCTTGGGTACCTGTTGCACATTTTCAGACAAAAAGGTGCCAAGGAGGTATCAACAATTCTGTCATCCTGGCAAGTGACTGAAGAGTCTCCATACAGGTGTAGATCAGACTCCTGTATGATGTGTGAGTAAATACAGTCTGCTGGGAAGCTTGTCGTAGCTGCTGTTGGCTCAAAAGAAAAGGGAGAACCACTGTTGCCTTGCGCAAATGGAAGTCACTACCATGACTTTTGCAGAGAACCGTAGTTATTGGTGAAAGGTAGAGAAGCATGCAGGAACCTTCCCTTCCATGGGAGTGAGAATGCATGCCTTCCACGTCTGTCTTCAAGAAGTGCCAGTGTGGAATTTCTTTAGCTGTCTGTTCTGAAAGGAGACAAACACATCTACTGGAGGTGTTCCTCACTGCTGGATCAATTCTCAGAAGATTCCAGGATGACATTTTCATATATGGGGTTCTGCTAAGCTTGTGTGCAACAGTTGTTGCTCTGATGGCTTGTATGAAACTCTAAGAGTCAGACAGAGCTGAATTGCTACCTCCCAGACTATCAGCCAGTCTGCAAAGAGGGTAAATATCTGCTACCTCTGTGTGGTGCTGTGTGTACACCTGCAGAGGGTCTGAAGATCAGAGAGAATTCAAGGCATTCAATACATTGACTATTGCCATCTTTCTGACATTTATATGCTTCTGTTTGTCCACAGGATTCAAAGCAACTTGCACTTTGACCACGTTAGAAAATGTTCCCTACACCAGGTCTGAAGAGCTTGTAGTGACTGACTCGACAGGGGGTAGGAAATGAGGAAGAAGGAAGGAAGACCTGGACTGCAAGCTACATAGTCTATCCACCATCCAATCTACCTCTTTACAGATTCCAGTCCTGGGTTTTATAAAAGCAAAGGGAGAGGATGTTGAGGCCAGAATGATCAGAGGCATTAATTTTATTTTACATTTATTAACAAAGGTAGTGTACTGATCTTCATGGAATTTTTTCAGGTTATGTCAGGGAGCACAGTATGGTTAAGTGACTTGCTCAGAATCACACAAGTACAGTTAGGCAATGAAGGCTGAGGGAATTGAACCCTAGACCACAAGAAACAGCTCCTTAATCTTCTACATCAAGTACCACTGCATTCTCCTGATGCGTAGTCTGCAAAGGGTAATATGAGTATCACTGATGTCATGTAGCCTACATCCTGAAAAACTCCCTTGCAGATGCTTGAACTTGACAAGAAAAGACTTGGTAAGAACTGCTGAAACATCTCTACTTTCTCTGGAGGAATAAAAACTCTTCTCAAGGCAGTCTGTCAAACATCCCAATAAAACCATTCTGTGGGAAAGGATGAGAGAAGACTTTTGCAAGTTGATATGAAAGCCAAAATGCAATAGGTTTTTGAACAACTTCTACAGACTGACAGCTGTTAAAAGTTTAAAAAGATACAACAATTATCCAGATGTAGAAAAATGTGAATGCCTTAAAGTCTGCAATAAGCAGTGACTAGAACTAGACAGACAGAGCTGATAATGTAAGTCAGACACAACAAATCTTAAGAAATGTCAGAAATCCTCACCAATAGAAATGTCTTTTTGCTCCAGATTTACCATGAAAGCAAGAGGATTGATTAGATGTATAAGATATTAAAGGGATAACATCTTGAACTTTGTAGTCTTGACAAGACAGTTTGGACCAGAAAAATCCAGCACTGGCCTCCAGGACCCTTCTGATTTGAGAACTAGAAAAAAATCTGGAATAACATTTGCCTAGAAAATAGACACACACTGGTTCCATGACTGCCAGAGACAGCATTTTGTGTAGAATGGGAGGAAATTGAGGAGTCTGGTTCTCTGGGCAAGAGGAAAACCTGGAAAGGAGGTAAACATTTCCAATGCCAGCAATTCCCTCATAGGATTAGCTTCAGAAGCAACTGTCAGAAGCAATCTGATTTTAAAAGGGAAGATGACGTTTCAGTAACAAATAAAGGTTGCCAATGTGTGTGTGTGTTTGGGGGGATTTTTGTAGCTTCCTTTGCATTTTTAATTGTGGCTTTTAACTGCTTTAACTACTTACTAAAAAAGGGAGCAGAAAAATGAAAATTATCATTTGGGCTGAAAATGATTGAAAAAACTGAGTCATTCATTGAATTGTTTTCCTTTTTCAGCTCACTTCTTAAACTCCTCAAATGCAGAGGGGCCAAACAGTCTCATTATCCAAGACATAATTTAAAACCTCAGATCTAACATCAGGAAGATTTTGAGCATGAACCCGAGAAAACCTCCTTAAACCTGACACAGAAGCAGCACAAGCATCATAAGTACACTTTAAAATATGAATAGTCACCTGAGAAACAGCTGTCACAGAAGCATTTAAGGAACTGTTTACCTCAGAAGGAAGAAAGGACTGTTAACCATTAACTTCTGCATAGTCTCAAAAAAACAAACAAAACTGTAACTTTTAGGATTTTAAACTATCATTAAGTTAAAACACTAGAATACATTTTCTTCCATAATTTGTTTTCACATCTTTGTCAGAAGGTATGTGATTATTAGCAGTAACCTTTTTAGCAGCAGCAGATTTAGAAAGATAAGTCATTGCTGGATCTGCTTTAAGGTTAGAAACCAGGTACATAGGCATGTGGGGCACCTTGTACAACCAATCAGAGACAGCAAGGCAAACTCTCTCTAAAGAAAGAAATGCAGGAGGAAAAAAGCACCCTTGGGCATTTGCAGAAAGCCATAATATATTCTCTGTGCCATGGAAATCTTGTTCTGTTCCCATTGAAAAAAACCCTTTCACATTAGACAAAATGTCAGTGAAAGAAATCTCTTCAGCAGGGAAATCTGATAATACACTACTATACTTTCCTCAACATCTACTCTTCTGACTGAAAAATTCTATCAGAATGAGAGGGAACACACTTCCTTTCTTACCTTAAGATTCAAAAGGTTGAGAAAAGGCAGTTCCTTAAACAAATCCCAGTGAATTTGTCCTGTCCATGGAAATGGATGAAAAAATCCCCTTCTTGTGTCATGTTTTAAGCACATGCTTTCCATAACATGTTTAACCTTAGGTACACTGGACCCAGCTACCACATCCCCATCCTAGCTAAGTGAAGAATGCAACACCAAGAGGACTGGGGAGGGGAGAGATGGGTGGTCTGAGGAATAAAAAGCAGCCAAAGTAGTCACCCACCAGTGTCAATGGCAAATTGATAACTGGCCTGACTCTTTAACAAGTTTCTTCTTTTTGCATGCTGAGTAAGGAGTAATCATAGAGACCAAAGGCTGTGTCACAGTAAGCCAAAAAATAAAGGTGAGAAAAGCAAGCAGCAGAGTGTATGCAAGCTGGTAAAAAGACTAGAGAGCAAGTGGTTCTGAGGTAAGTAAACCACTGACAGGAATTTTGGAAGCCTAACAAGTTCCAGAAGTTGGAGACACCTGACCACCTCCAACAAGGAGTGCAAGAGGCACAGCTCACATTAAACAAAGACCTGCAGTCAGAATCTTACACTTTCAAACCTTAGTTTTCCATTCTCTGCACCCCTTTTTTCTGTGCGGGGATTTGTTAGAAAGCACTAGTTATAAGTATTACAAAGTAGTTTGTTTTCTACAAAATGCTATACACCATTCACAGTTTAAAGCACAGTAACTTTTTTTCACAAACAAAATAGGCACAACAATGTTAAGCTTTAGGAGAAAGTCTGTCAGTGGTAACTTTTTCTGGTATCACCATGCCGTGAAGAAAATAGATTAATTCAATAAAGCACCAACCAACACAATCACAGGCTGCTAAAAAGCAAAAGGCAAAATGATGTTCATCAGTCTCAGCAAAAAAAATCCTGCCTGGAAGTGCCAAGATTCACAAGACATAGAGTTAAAAAATTCAGGGTTACTCTTCCCACTAGAGTAGCATTTCCATTCAACGTTCATGGCATGTAAGGTAACCTGACATCAGGAAACAATATGTCCATATGGTTAATGAAATATCAGCAAGGACAGATGTCTACCTGCAAGCAATATTTTATTGAAAGGACTGCAGTATGAACATCTAATGCAACTTACTGGAAAGATATGAACATGAAATATGACTACACTTCTAGTCTCTTCAGTGCCAATTATAGAGGTCAGGACCACCTAGCGAACAGCGATTCAAGTGAATTATATCTTAAATAGCTAAGCTTTTGAGCATATTGACACTGGCCAAACCCCACAAAGTCCATACCAGTAAACAGAATACTCAGTCAACTGTCACCATCACCAAAAATGTGTGGCACACTGCAGTTCAGCAGACCCCAGTTAATCTAGAGCTGAACAAGCAGCAGTTGTCAATCCTAAAACACACGGCTGTTTTCAATTTCCTCTCACAAAACATCTGGCATACGAATTCCTACACCTTTACCAAACACCAGCCCCAACAGACTTTGTAAATAATGCACCATTACCAGTCAAAATACCACTTTGGTGCAAGAAAACAGAAAGCACTGTGATGAAAGCAGAAGACAAACTGAAGACTTTAGCAACGTGCACATATAGTATCCATCTGCCCTCTGCCATCCAAGCAAGGAGAATATCTGTAATCTGTCAGGTTTCATACTCAGCCAGGTAGATTTACCCTTATTGTTTTTATGATGGTTTACTCATTACTGCAGAATGTTCCAAAAAATCATATGTAGGTTACCAAAGACCAGTTTTACTGGCAAAAAGGTACTTCACATCTATAAGAGAGAAACAGACATTCAAGACGTCTTGTAATTTTTTCCTCACAACAACCTAGAAATAGTGGCCAATTACAAGTTAAAAAAACTTTTTAACAGTTAACACCTAAATAAAGGCTATGCTTTCCTGCAAGAAACACCATACCACTTTATCTGTGTCACTGGTTGTATAGAACTAATATATGTGTCCGGACTTGACAAAGGCGAATATGTTCCAGCTGTGTTTTCTTCTGATAAACTAATTCAACTGACATTTTTTGAGTTATCATTTTACTGATGGGCTGCACAACTTCTTCTTTCTCTCTCTCTTTTTTTTTTTTTGCTGTCTGTATTTCCTCATTTTTTCCAGTACTATTCTGGTTACATAAAGTCACCCATGTCAGTCCACACACACACACACACACACACACACACACACACACACACACACACAAACACACACACACACACACACACACCATTTTCTCTGTCATACCGAAAAAAACACAACCACTACTGTAAATTATATATGTACATACATACACACAATTTATTTACTTACCTTCTCTCTCTCAGCAGAACGGCTATTTTAAATTGCACGCGAGTGTGCGAAATAAAGTTTACATCTGCATTAGCGTGCGTGCGATACACACATGGCTTTCCTTAAAGGAGAGACGCTTCTTTATTTTCCCCTGGGTCCTAGTGCCTGCCTTATGCTACCCCTTCACACAAACACTGTACTGAAGTGCGTACACTGAGTATGCCTCCCGACGTCCCTATGTATGTGTGTGTGTAAAATGCCCCAGTTGCTATATATACTGGTGGCTAGAGAACACATGGTGGTGGGTAGAGAATACTCAGGCTTGAGCCCTGTCCCTTGGCCTGAATTCCCTACCCACCACCATTTGTAAAAAGTTTTCAGATTTTTGCCTCATATTTGTTCTGTTCCTCATAAAATCTGTGGTTTCTGTATTCTTGTTTTAACTTGCAAAGTCAGTGGTGCACTAGTAGCATTGTTGCCTAACAGCTACAGGTTCTCTGGTTTGATTCTTGGCTGTGGTACCTTCTGTGTGGAGTCTGCATATCTTGCCATCTTACAAAGACATGTCTGGAGTGTTTGTCTCTGCTCTGCTAAAAATTGACTTTTGTTCCAAGTCAGACTTTGCTGGTTAACAAATGTTAAATAAAAATAACAGGTATTTGAATTTCAGACTTCACATTCTTCAGAAAGTACATGGTAACACAAAACCTTTTATTCCAGCAATTTTCTAAGTTTATAACATGGATATTTGAAATTTGTCCCTATTTTTGGGACTGTATTCCCCCATTATTGACTTCGTCCAGGTTTTGTTGTGCTAAGGTTGAGAGCTATGGTGAGAACTGAATTCACTGAGCATGTTTGGGGGCTGTATTCCCCCATTACTGGCTTTGTCCACGTGTTATTTGCTATGAGGTTAAGAGCTATGGTGAGAATTGAATTCACTAAATGGTAGCCATTTAAGTTTCAGTCTTCCTCTCTTTCACAAAACAGCTGATTTGGTATAGTGGTATGTTGCTCTGACTGTTTTTCACAGGGTCCCCTGAGTTCAAGACTTGGCAGTGAAATGTATGGTGGTAACACAGCATTTTGTTCTAGCAACATTCCAACATTATACAAGCAATGTTTAAACTGTGTCCCTGTTTTTTTGGGCTTTTGTCCCCCCCCCAATACATTTTGGCTTTTTCCAGATTTCTTGTGCTGCAAAGTTCAGAGATAAATGGATAGAAGAAGTAAAAGAAAGAATAAGAAGTTCAAAGGTACAGGATATAAAATGGGATGAAGTAACAGCTAGAGAGATTGAAACAAATTTAAGAAAAGCCTCTAACTGGAAAACACCAGGCCCAGATGCAGTACCTAACTTCTGGTTAAAAATATTAACATCTTTGAATGAAGATGTAGCTATGAATAAGAACTATTTATATGTGCACCTCAAATAGACACCAATCTGGCTAACAACAAGAAAAACAATGCTCCTACTTAAAAGTGAACCTACAAGCTACCCTAAAAATTATAGCCCAATAACTTGCCTTACGACAACATATAAGCTATACACTGGAATTGATGCTCAAAGAGTTTGTAGTCATTTAGAAAAAACTCAATTATGATAATTGAACAAAAGGGCAATAAAAGAAAGTCACATGGAACAAAGGATCATTTGCTGTTAAATAAAGTCATAATGGAGAACTGTAAAAAGGGTAAGAATCTAAGAATGGCATGGATTGACTACAAAAAAGCATTTGACAGTATTCCACATTCATGGCTAAATGAGTCCTTAAAATGTTTAAGATACACCCTACATACTGATAAACTACATCACAATGACCATGAAACAGTGGCAAACCACTTTGCAGTTAAGCCATGATAAAGGACAAATTATTATTCCAGGGATAAAAATCCAAAGGGGGGTATTCTAGGGTGACTGTCTGTCACTGTTGCTCTTTTGCCTTGCCCTTAACCCATTACGCTGTCTGCTTAACAGATTAGAACATGGTTATAATTTGGCTCCCAGAAAGTAACAAATTGTAAAGACTTCTCCTGTTCTCTTTGTCGATCATTTAAAACTGTATAGCTCATTAGATTTGGAAGATTTGGAACTTCAAGTAGTTAAAACATTTTTTCAAATGATATAAGAATGTCATTAGGTCTTGATAAATGTGCAAAAGCAACCTTTAAAGCAGGAAAACTGCGGCACCAAGAAAACATCAGTTTGGAATGTGATATAAAAGAACTTGATCAAGAGGGAGTGTATAAATATTTAGGGATTGATGCAGGATCAACAATAAAACATGATCAAATGCAAATAAAATTTAGTAAGGAATATTTTAGAAGACTTAAATTAATCCTGAAAACAGCATTGACATCTAGGAACAAAACTAAATCTATAAACCAATTTGCTCTTCCTGTCCTATCTTACAGTTTTGGAGTGATTGACTGGCCCCAAAGGGTGTTGAATAGATTAGACAGGAAAACAAGAAGGATGCTTCATGCTCATCAAATGATTTATAAAAATCAGTGCACAACAAGATTGTATATTCCCCGTTCCGAAGGAGGGATGGGCCTACATGAAATTGATTACATGTATAGATCTGCAATTGTGGGACTGCATACATATCTGCTGACCTCAGAAGACCCAAATATATTGAAAGTTTTGAAACATGAGGAGAATAAATCTAAGATGACTTCCCTTCTTAGTCTAGCAGAAGCGTGTCAAGTGGGAATGGAAATCAAACCAGTACATAAAAATCAGGAAGCAACTGAATGTGCCAAAAAAACAAAAGAAACAACAATATAAGGTGAAGGATCAGATGAGAAGGCAAGAAAATGTATAAATATAGTTGTAAGTATAGAAAACTCCTGGAAGAACCTCATGTTGAGCAGGATCGAATGCAAGAATTGTTAAGGAGAGGCGAATTTGAACCAAGAGATGAAAGGTTAATATTGGTGGCCTAAGATAGTGGACTATGTTCACATTGGTTTACAAAGTCCATTGAACATGAGAGAGAAGCAGACAAATGTAGGTTTTGTAAAACAGAATTGGAAACAGTAGCACACCTTGTTGCTGGTTGTGATATACAAATAGCAGGAGGACTGTATAATGAAAGGCATAATAATGTGGCAGAACTGTCGCACTGGGGATTGTGCAAACATTATAATACTGAAGTACTGGAAAACACTGGAATTATGAGTCACAAAGTATTATAGAAAATGATGAAGTCTGAATCACATTGGGTCACCCATTACCAACAGTTCAAACGATAGATGCAAGAAAACCAGATATAGTGGTCCATGAAATGAAGACAAAAGTAGCATTGATCATTGAAATCGCTACGCCCATTGACTATAGTATCTTGCATACAGAGAGACACAAAGTCATAAAATATCAGGATCTGCAGACAGAAACGAGAGCAATGTTGAATAAAGATGCCCAGACAGTTCCAATAGCAGTAGGAGCAACGAGTTTTATAAAAAAGAATCTACAATCGTATTTAGATAGGTTACCAATACATGTAACTATGTACAAATTGCAGAAAGAGTTATTACTAGGCACATTGTGGGTGCTGAGAAGAGCACTTTTGTCTAACATCAAAGATTGAAACAGTACTAATTTCATGAACTTTAATCATAGTTTGACTTGGAATGGTTTCCATTTCTGTCATGGTATTAGAAACCCAAAAGATTTGGAGAAATTAAAAAGAGCTGCCTAGTAATATAGAAGCCACCAAAGTAAAGTTTTGATAAATAAAATACCTGCAGCTCTGCTATGAATCATCAAAGAGAACAGTTGAAAAAAAATGCAGGTGTACAGAAATTTACATTTTAGCTGTAATTTCCTTGAAGTTTCCTAGGTTGCATTCTAAGGGGTATCATCAAATCATATTACTTTTACACTTCTGCAAATCTCCAGTACAAATTCCAGACAAAGAAATAAATAAAATGATTGTTACAAATTTTAATTGAAGATGCCTAGTTTAACAAAACAGTTGTTGCTGCTTAATTCACATCAGCAAAATGTTTTTCTTTCTGTGTGAACTGAACCGTTGCTATTCCTTATTGTTCAGTGAACACACGTGTAACTGATGTAGTCAAAAATACGCAATAATTGTTGTTTGTTTTATTGGCTTGTTTCTATTTTTCATTATCCTGAGACTGTTTAAATTTAAGATATTTTGGCATATAAAAAGGAGCCAGTGTGATGCCACAACTAAATAAATCAAGATTTGCCAGAACTTGAAAAGTGAATAAAAATTAATAACTTATGAAAAGAAAATAGAACCCGTCTCAGTGTTGCCCTAAACTGTAAATAGTAATAAAATGCTCAGTCATAACTGTGAATCAACTACTCTAAACTATGTATTGTGGATTGTTATATCCGTAATAGTGATCATATAGTAAGGTTGTAGACATGACCCATCTACTGCAGAAGTCGGACCTGTTTATACCTGGAGAGAAGTATACACAATTGTAAAGGACACAGAGGGAAGCAGCTATTCACCTTGCCTGCCAGACTGTCCCGTAAAGATACTTTGTTAGACAAAAGTTCTGCGCTGTGTAATCATCCCCATTACAATATTTTTATGAGTTGCTGCAGTATTTGTACTGCTTATATCACTTCCTCATTAATCTGATACTTTGTACTGCATTTCTTTTTTTTAGTTCCTTTTTTCTGCCTTTTCCTACCAACTGTTACACATGATTCAACTAAGACAGTCTATCGATTCCTCATCACTGGGGCTAGAGCTGGTCAGGGCACAGTTGTCATTAAGGCAATTGTGAGGAATTTTTCCATTTCCTGGTCATAGCCCCACCTACTGCATCGCATATGCATGATCGCACTAATGCAGGTCCATTATGCTATCCTATCTGTTCATGCATACTCCCTCATGTGCATGACGAAGGCTACCATGTGAACATGGATTGCCATAGGTCAGTGTACATCCCCAGCACATAAGATGGATGTCATACTCCTGTATCCCTGTCTCTGTCCAGTAAGTGCTGACAATGCTGTGGGCCAGACAAATACTTCTCCCCTTGGTGGGTGAGAAGCACTGGTCACTCATTTCCATCCTATTTTTCCAGTTCCTCCCACCAGTGCCCCACTCACTAACCTATCAACTTGAAAAGGTATATAAAAGTTCCTGTTTCACAAATGGTTAATATCCTTCCAACAGTTACATTTTATTTTATTTTATTTTATTTTATTTCACAGGATAGTCCATTGGGCTGAGAAGAGCCCATTTTCAATGGAGTCCCAGGGAGAAAAGCTCCATAAGACATTATACAATTTAAACAAATCATTACAAATTAGGTGATACAGTATTAAAATGCAGTTTACAGTAGAAATTTAAAAAGAAAATTTAAGAAAACATTAGTAAATATTTATAAATACATTTGTTTATGCAATGGAACTATAACAATAGACACAAAGGAGCTTTGTATAGGTATCATATGAGAGTTATAGTAGGGTAGGGGGGACAGGAGGAGTTAAGTGTAGAAGTAAGAAAAGAGAGAATAGTATGAAGAAGTAGTGTATGAAGTAAGGGGGTGGGGAGAAAGGTGGATTAAGAGGCATAGTAGCTTAGTGAGAGGTATAAGAAGAGAGGGAGGGGGAGAGTGAAAAACAGGGTATAATGCCAAGGGGAGTTATGTGGGGTGAGAGCAGGAACATTCCCAGAGGGATATGACATGGGAATGAAGCAAGGTCTTAAAGGTAGAGTGGTTATGGCTGGTACGAATTAGAGGTGGCAGAGTTCCAAAACCATGTTAGAGAGAAGGATAGTGGATGTTTGCCAGGTGGATGGGCAAGTTTGTGCAGTTCAATCAGATTCTGGTTATTGGATCTCAGAAGTCTGTCAGGTAGATGCATTTTGAGAGAAGAGGCAAGGGAGGGGCAGAGAGAGGGACTGAAGATAAGTTTGTGAGCATAAGTGAGTTGAATATAGGTAAGATGATTGGGCAGCTCTAGTCAATTTAGTTTGTGAAGGGCATTGCAGTGGTGAGTGGAGGATTTGTAGCCTGTAACAAACTTGGAAATTTTGTTGTAACAGGAAGAGTGATTTGTCTTTAGAGAAGATTGTAGGTTAGTAGGAAGTGGAGCACCTTATAAGAGGGAAGGAATGAGGTATGTGGTAGAGAGAAGAAACAGTAGAGGGAGTGAGGTAGCAACTGTGGCAGTAAAGCATACCAAGTTTCTGGTAGGTTTTCTTGATATTCGTTTGTAGGTGGGTATTAAACTTAAACTGCTCGTCAATGAGGGCACCTAGAAGTTTGCCATGGGATACTACCTCGAGAGAGGCATTGTTTTGGCCAGTAATGGAGAAAGAGTTCTTGTCTATAGTGGTGTTTTTAGAAGGAGTAAATATCATAAGTTTAGTTTTAGATGCGTTGAGTGCTAGATGGTTATCTAACATCCAGCACTCAGTGGAAGAAAAAGCATCTTGGGTTAATTTTAAAAGAGAGGAGATGGAGGTGGCAGAACAGATGATTGTAGAGTCATCTGCATATTGGATAAGTTTAGCTTTAAGGATGGACTGATGGAAATCATTTATGAAAATGTTGAATGGTAGGGGACCTAATATGGAACCCTGGGGTACACCTGTAGGAGTATTAAGGAAGGAAGAGGTGACTTTTTTTCCATTTGGCAGCTTGTTGTCTGTTAGAGAGGTAACTAGTGAACCAGTTGATAGAAGAGAAGGATAGGTTAAGATTAGAGAGTTTGGATAGAAGTAGGTTATGAGAGATAGTATCAAAGGCCTTGGATAAGTCCAGAAGGAGGGTAGACATTAGACAGCTGGAATCATGAGCTTTATTGATGGTTTTGAGGAAGGAGAGGAGAGTGGTGGTAATACTGTTGCCAGCTATGAACCCATGTTGTGTGGGGGTAAGCAGGTGGTTATCTATGAGGTAGGGTAAAAGTTGTAGGTGAATGTATTTTTCTAGTACTTTTGAGATAGGGGATAAGATGGCAATAGGATGAAAATTGGGAATATTGTTGTTGTTGCCCCTTTATGAAGGGGAATGATGAAGGCCTTTTTCCAGAGTTGGGGTACATAGCTTTCTTGTATTGACTGGTTTATTAGAATGGAGATGGGGAAAGTGATGGCTTCGGCAGCTATTTGTAGAAAGTAGAAAGGAAGGTTATCAGGGGCATTAGAGCATGGTTTCAGGTTCAGAAGGAGTTTTTTTATGATAGACGTACAGATGGATTTGATGGAGAAGGGAGGGGGTTGGGAGGTAGAGTTTGTGAAGGAAGAGGTAGGAGAAGGTGAAGAAGAAACATTGTTGGTGAAGGATGTTGTTAGTTTCGCTATGGAATCAATCTTCTTCTTTTGGCTTTTCCCAGTTAGGGGTCGCCACAGCAGATCAACTGCCCACTCATGATTGGCAGTGGAGTTTTACAGTGTCGAGTAGCCAGCCCGGCACCCAACCTTCCACAGAAGGTGCACACATGCACGCATTCGCAACTAGGGCCAATTTAGAGTGTCCAATCCACCTACAGCATGTCTTTGGGATGTGGAAGGAAACCAGAGCACCTGGAGGAAACCCATGCGACCAAAGGGAGCACATGCAGACTCCGCACAGAAGGCAGCCCAGCCAAGGATCGAACTGGAGAACCTCTTGCTCTGAGGTGGCAACGCTAACTGCTGCACCACTGCGGTCACCATGGCTATGGAATCAATAAAGAAGGAATTAAATTGGGTGGTTAAGGCCAGGTCAAAGACATTTGGATCAGGGTTGTCTTTTTTGCCAGAATTGAGGAGGATGGTGATACCATTCCAGAATTTTTTAGGGTTTGTCTTGTGGTTATTTTGAAGTATAGAGAAATAGGATTTGCGGTTGGATGCAGTAAGTTTTTTAACTTTGTTGCAAAGTAGTTTATATTCATTCAGGGTGGTGGGAGGTTTATATTTCTGGTAGAGTTTCCAGGCTTTGTCTTGGAGACGCATGATGGTTGTGGTTTCTTTGGTTAACCATGGGGCACTGTTACATTTAATTCTTTTGATTTTGGAGGGAGAAAAGGTATTTAATAGGTTTAAGAATGTTGTATTGAAGTAGGTAACAGCATTATCTAGGGCGAGGGTTTTTAGAAGGCTCCAGTTTATGTATTTTAGAGAGTTAGAGAAGGTATCAGGGCTGAAGTTTTTTATGGTGTGTGTAGAGATGTAAGCATGCGTTAGTTGTAAGTGAAAGAGGGAAGGTGATCACTAAGAGAATCAGGTAGGGTACTACTATCAGTGATATAATAGGGTTAAGAAACCAGAATCCAGTCAAGGGTACTACCGGAGAAGTAGTCCTTGGTGGGTCTGGTAATAGAGTTGAGTAGTTGTGAGAAGTCATATAGGTTTAGGGAGTTTGTAGGAAATTGAATGGTGGTCCAGTTAATATTAACTTCACCAAGGGTTATGGTCTCACTGCTAATGTTAGAGGAAAACCAGGAGAGGATATCCTTGAGAATGGGGATGTTGTATCCAGGAGGAATGTAGAGTGTGGCTATGCATATATATTTGTGTCTATTCATCTGAAGTAGGGCCAGAGTTAGTTTGGCATTGGTGAATTGGGGAATGGGTTTAGTATAGGGAGTAACTGAAAGGGAGGAGGGATAGAGGAGCACTCCTCCACCACCTTTCTTATGGGTCCTGCCTTTTCTAATGATATAGTAGTTGGGGGGGGTTATTTCGGAATCTTTGATGTGGGGGGTTTAGCCATGTTTCTAAGATAGACAGGATGTCTGGTTGACTATGGGAAAAGAAAATATCTTTTGCATATTTTCTTCTGATGAATTCTCTATGCAAATACTCCAAAACATATATATATATATATATAATACCAAACCCAAAAAGAAAGGTGCCCGTATCCAGTCAAGGTACACGGAAACCAAAGCAAAATAGAAAGTCCAAAATACTTCCAGCACTCAGAAAAATTTCAAGGCCACACAAGAGTTCAAGGCTTTATTACCCGCACAGTCTGCCCCACAGACCGGTTTCGCTTAACAAAGCGTCATCAGTGTAAACACCACACTCAAGTACATCCAATATACATACACTTGCCCTTTAATGTCCATACATTAAATTCCAAAACCCATAAATTGACCACATATATACAAATGTGAGCTTTGCCCTAATAACAATCTTATTAAATAAAATACAGTCAAGTTATAATATATAGTATGATAATATATAATAACCTAATAAATAACTGATAAATAATATATAGGGTAAACCTAAACCCATATATTCATACATCCCAATACACATGTATACTATAATGTATACTTGCTCAAATCAGCACCTATTTATTTATATATACGTGTATAGGAATATATAAAAAAAAAAACAGCTCACCCCAATGGATACTTATATGTATATCCCACAATGCTAATAAATATTATGGCAAAACGCAAAATACACCATAAATACCAAATCCCAGTCTATTTAGCACAAGAATGATATAAATCTATATGATTAAATTTACAATTAACATACATAAACCTACCAATGGTCATTAAGACCTGGCTTGAATACAGCCCCTAAATTCACAATCCATCTACGTTCCTTAGTAGTCAAAATATTGTGTCGCGCTACCTCACTATTAACTAGAGTAGTAATTTTGTCAATCCCTACAAAAACAAAATGTGCCGTAGGATGTACTAAAATATGTTTATAAAGGGCACTACGTGTTCTTTTGCATTTTATATCACTAATATGAAGGGCTATCCTCTGCTTTAATATGCAAGAGGTCTGTCCTACATAAAATGCCCCACACTGGCATATAGCCATATAAACCACCCAGGAACTAGTTCATGTAATAAAACATTTAATATCATATACTTTTCTAATATATATATATATATATATATATATATATATATATATATATATATATATAAAATATAATTGTAGAAACTGCATTCACATTATTTCAACTATTATACTCTTTGCATGTAAAGTTTCTAATCTGAGGCTGGCTAAATGCTTGGTTATTGTGTTATCTGCAGCATGATTACTGGCTGCATGTTTATATTATGAATGAAATTAAGTGCTGTTGCATTTTCTCTATGACAAAATTCTTTTGTATTTGTGATATAATGCTATGTCTTTACATTTTGCCCAGATCATTGTATCAGTTCACCTGTCACAATAGCAATGCAAATCAGTCGATCGATCAATCAGTCAATCAATCCTTGGTCATCTGAGTTGTATTTAAGTGCTTCCCTACATATGATGGTGAAATTCTTCAAGTGTCAGCAGCTCAGAGAAAAAAAATGAATGGCATAATGCCAAACAATGTTTCTCATAAGAAATCATTGCTGATGCACTTTCTGTGTGCACTGGCAGTGAGCCACTTTTGTAGGGAGATTTCTCCCTTCTAAACATTGGTGAAACTGTTGAGTTGGTATATATAAATTTGGAGGGTGTGGGAGGCATTGGTTGGTGCAGGGAAAAACCCTGCAAAAACAAGGAAAAAAATATTTTTTTTGTCCTTTTAGATTATGGGCATTCTTTCTTTCTTTCTTTTGGAATGTCAACTTTCAGGAAGTCAGCATTTCAAAGTAGAACTGCACTTACGGCTTTATCTTTCTGCACCATGCAGATGTCTTCAATTAGGTATCAGTTTTATTTATTACTGCCTGTTTTCACTCACAATTGTATCTGCATAGGATACACAAGCTTTCAGCATAGCAAAGAAAACAAACAAACAAACTGGCCAAGAATCCTAATGTTCAATCCATCCATTTTCCAGTATTTGCACACTTGCTTTAACCAGTTTAGAGCTGTGAAAGGAGGAGCGTATCATGGCAAACAATGATCATAAGGTAGGAAAAAAGCCTGGATTTTTAACCAGTTCCTCACAGGATGTATATACTTCACATATAAACACACTCCCTGAGACAATTTCCTGCATTGCCATTTCACCAACTTACATATTGTTGGGGGTTTGGGTGGAAAATAGAAACCCTGGAGAAGTTCATATGGACACAGGAGAAGCATGGTTCCCCAGTCTGGAACAATATTTTGAAGAAGGCTGGTTTAGAGTTGATTGCTTTGCTTAAAATGAAGAAGTAAGAAGAATTGGTAAGGCTGGTAAGAGTGTGCCAAGTAGCAGCATAAACAAGATTCCTGGCAGCAGTCAATAACATTTTTGAATGTGTTATGCTTGATTTGCTTTCATTTTTAGTTCTTCTAAATTAGATACTTGTTTTCTAAAAAAAATCTTGTGTCTTGACTTCTGGTATGGTGATGTAGCTACTGGGAGTGTGGACCTGAAGCTGTTCTTCTGTGGTGCCAAATAGAACTATTTATTTTCTTTGCCAGCTATCATTTCATGTGAGAAATACTGCTTGGAGCTAAATCTGCATGCATATGTCTAGGAAAAGTAAATAGCATTAGAAAAAAAGGGGACATGAACTTTTGAACAAAGACCTGTCTCTGGACTCAAAACCTGTCAGAGATATGGCACCAGAGAATACCGGTCCTTCCCACCTTCCAGAAGCCGTTAGTGTACCACAAGTGGCTTTCCAGCAAATGCTGCTGGAAATTTAGACGGTAAACTCCAAAATGGATTATTTCATGGATGTTGCCATGAAACATAGAGAAGAAGTTGATACTACTCTATTGGCCCACCTGGATGAGATTTCAACCTTAAAGTGGAAAAATACAACCTTTAAGGATAGATTTGCAAACCTTGAGTCCAAGGTGCAAGAGCTAGTGGAAAAGCAGATAGATGTAGATGATAGGTCATGGGGAAACTCTTATACTAATGGGAGTTCCTGAAAAGGCTGAGGGCAATAAATGCCAAGATTTTGTGCAAAAAAAAAAAAAAAAAAAACTGGCAGAATGGTCTAGCCTTCTAATGGACCAGATCAAGATTGATATATAACCAAAAATACACCTTGCGTCATGCAGTGCCTGCTCCTATATTTACAGTATAAATACCTATGTCCACCCCACCAAGCATTTTCAGTTACAGCTTAATACTTATGCTGATTGCAAGAGCACTGATGTTGTTTATTATTGCTTTTGTCAGAAATGTCCAGTGTTTTATGTGGGTAAAACAAATAGATTTCTTAAAGACAGAATTCTAGAACATCTTCGTGATGTCAAAAATAAGAAACCCACTAATGCACTCGCCCAGCATATTATTAATACAGATAATTCACATTCTTTTAAGTTTTTTGTGCTACAGCGCATACACAAAAACATTAGAGGAGGGGATATAGAAAATTTTACTGAAAGTTGTGAACAGAGATGGATCATTAAATTGAATGCAGATAAATATCCAGGCCTTAATGGCTCCACTTCTTTGGTCCCTTTCTTGAAAGCAAGACGCCTCAAACATTTCTAATTTTAGGCACCTCATACATCCATTACACTTATATTTATATTTATTCATATTTTAGAGACATAGACTACTTTTAGTTATATTTACATATTGTAGATAGATTTTATGACTAGATCCAGATTTTTAGCCTTATTTTTATGTATGTTTTTCATAGCTACAGTATTTATGGAGTTTATATCTATGCACATTACTTAGGTCTTTTACCAATAGTTTTGTATATAGTTTTTGTATGCAGTTTCTATATGCAGTTTTTATATGCATTTACATGCAGTATTTTATATGTGTCTTTTATATGCAGTTTTCTCTATATGTAGCCTTTTCTACATTTATAAGTTTTATATAGCTTTAATGCCTTAATTGACCTATGACATCAGTGATTGAGTCAATGGTTCCATCTGTATATAAGTAATGGAGTGTTTTATTTTCTTGTCTGATGAAGCAATTAGTTTTGCAAAAGCGCTCACCACTGTTTTTATTTATTTTTTTGTGTTATTAAAGACGCCTTTGTGTGGTACCTCGGTGTATTTTTGGTTATATATAGTTCTGGTTTTGTGCAACTGGGTTTTACCTGAAGCCGTTTCTGTCTTTATACAGATCAAGATTGAATTTGTCCTCAGAATTCTCAGCTACCTAATTAATTATTCCAGAGGTAGGCCAAGGCAGATTGCTCTTACAGAGGAGATACTGTTGAGAATTTGGAAACTGGCTAACATTTGCAAGGTGGGAGATCGCTGTATTATTTTGGATCATGACTTCTCTGCTGTTACTTCCCAGAAAACATGCTACCTTTTTTCCAGTCCTGAAATTGTGTAGGCAACAGAAAATCAGGTTTAGGATCATCTACATAGCCCATCTAAAACTGTTTTGTTAACAGGCAACAAGGCATTCCTGTCCTGTCTGGAAGAATGGAGACTTGCCCTGCCTAGGACATCATCTAGTTCTGATCCTGCTGATAAATTTTGAGACCACCCTCATCAGGGAGGTAGGGGACCTAGTGAGACTTCTTGGGAGCAACACTTCTCAGTCTTTAATAGACCAGACATCAAAGTTTAGGCCCATGGGATCATATGCTTTCTGGCACATGTCTGTAGTTTGTTGCATGAGAGGTAACCTCTCTTCAAGGGGGTCCAAATCAGCTGAAGTCATATAAGGGCTGCCTGATTGTAGTGGAGTGCTCTTGAGAGAATTCTGATGGCAGGATATTATGTTTGGTATATCTGGTGATGCACGGAGAAATAGTTGGGCTTCCAGTATTGATTTTGTTCTCTTAGATGGGCATTTCAGAAGGGGAGCCCCAGTTCCTCATTAGCCTATTGGTGGTATATAGAGAACACTGTAATATTTCTTAAGGGGTTGGCTACTCTCAGGATATTGTATCTGTTTTTTTCAAATGGTACTGAACCTTTCCCTAAACAAGGAGCTCAATGGAGATGTGTAAGGCTCTTCTTAGGTACTTTGCTGCAGATGCAGGCTTGTAAGAACTAACCTATATGTGCCCAGCTCATCGAGGATATACAAAATTGCTGGAGTAAGTTGGATATTGTTTTTGTTTGTTAATGGGTTAGTATTTCATGGGTAGGAGCAATTCCTGCTCTCTAGGTAAACTCAGGCACTACTTGTACTTATTGAATTTCACGGTAGTGCAGGTATGGTTGCCTGGTTGCTGACAATACTAATACTCTTTGTTGATGTACATCATTCTTGCCCATGTATTTTTTTTAGGTTGGGTGATATTATGTTATACTGTATTGTGTTTATCTTAAACTGCTGCATATACTTGATATTTAGTCTGAATTTGAATGTGAAGGAGTCTGCCGGAAGAAACAGGCAAGGAACTTTTTATGTATACCTTACCACTTTCTCTCTCTCTCTCTCTCTCTCTATCTCTCACACACCTTCTTCTTAAAGCCTAGTGCATGTTATCCTTTTTATTCCTCTAGTAAACCTGGTGTCTAATATGGATTTTAACATCTTCATATACCATTGCTTATTTGTTTTAGGGGAACAGCCAGCCCCACTTCCTCCCAGCCCGGGACTGCAAGAAAAAAAGCAAACTACCTACCAGCTACCAAAGAAAAAAACTAGTGGAATGCTCATTCCATAAAATATGCTCTAAGATTATAGCTGTATTAGATAGTCAAGTGTCTGGAACCCATTGTTGTCAATACCAAATGTACACACTACTGACAGACTCCTGCCTCGTCTTAACTATTAAATAACTATTTACAGTCACCACGTCTTTTTTCATACCTATTTGTATTTGATCAAATGAAGACAAACTACAACAAATAACAGAACCTCAAAGGAAACAAACCCTAAAAACCTTTCAAAGCATTATTTAGGATTATATATAGTATATAAACTATATTTTAGCCATTCCAACAGTATATGTGTAAATGTTTAAATTCTGTATTCATTTTCTAAACACCAATATTGTTACCTTCAGAGACTAAGTACTTTCCAACAGATAGTTTTAATCAGCAGACACATTAAGTATTGGCCCTGCTCCATTCCACCCTTGCTTTGCTGGGGCTCCACTTTGCTCCCCTACTCTACCCCCATTTCCCAACCCCCCACTACCTCTACAGTTATACTATCCAGCCACACCCGATCAGCAATACTAAGTCTCTCCCATCCTAATTAATCACCTAGCCCTTAAGGATCCCTCATCTTTTAGCTCCCTATTATACATTGCTCCTAGCTGATGCTCAACTTTTCAGCACTACTTCTGTGTTACTTCCAATGCACATATAATCACTAACTGTTCCCACTACTCATATAATCTCTATCTATTCCAATATCAAACACAATTTATTTACAAGACCCACAATTTCTCTTCCAAACTATTTTATTCTGTATCTATCACTCTGAAGTTAGGTAACAACAACAGTATGAACTGCCTAACTGTAGGCTTGAGTCTACTATTACTATACCTTAACCACCTCACCTGCTACCAAAGGCATAAGATTCACACTATCATCTCCCCAACTAAGTACCTACCAGCTAAGCCTAATCCACCTGAAATCAATACCATAATAGCAGCCAACATCTATCAGGACACCCCACATCTCTATTTTCAAATTTAATCCACTCAATGTATGGTCCAGAAAACATAATATAACATCCCCTGTTAGAATAATACCAAAAAACTATCTAAAAACACTAGTGCATCATACATCAATCCTACCAGTGGTGATACTCACTTAAATCCAGGCCCAGTAAAACTCAACTCAAATGAAAACAAATTCAATACTACTAAACAAAATCAAACAACTCCTCACCTGTCTAACAGTAGTCCGCTAACTTTTATTACTCTAAATTTAGAAATATTAGTAATAAAATCACTTAACTCTGTGCATATATTGCTGTTCCAAAGCCCAGAATTCTAGCCATAACAGAAACATAGCTACAACCAAATGTTAGCAGCACTGAAACATTACCACCAAGTCATAACATAATAAGGACTGAGCAATCTAAAAGGAAAGGTGGTGGTATAGCAATAATGGACCCAAATTGTCTCAGCATAATCCCTTATAATGTGCCCATACCACAATTCAATAAAGCAGAGCTTGTTATCACTTTCTGCAAACTAAGTAAACACAAACAAATCTGTATCATTACCTTATATATTCCCCCAGGTAATAATATCACTGCATTAGAAAGCATTCTACACTGGACTTCAACTTCCATTTCTCACAAAAGGGTCATACTACGAGATGTTAATATCAATTGGATTGACCTTATATCTACCTCCCCTAAATCTAGCATAAGTGTTTTTGGATATAAACAATTGATACAAACTCCAACATACTTTAGCAAAAACTCAAATCCCATACTAGATTGGATCTTAGTATCTGATCCCACTAAATTGATCTCATCTGGCACCATATCAGATCCCCTCAGTGACCATCTCCCTATCTTTACCAAACACCTCACACAAAATCCTTGAAAACAGCAAACCATAAAAAACACTCATAACATAACACATTTTAATCCTCATCCATTCAACAATATCCTCTCTTCAATAAACTGGAGTATATTAAGAAATATCCTAATAGATTATGCCATTGAAAAATTTAACTTAGTTTTCCTTAACACCTTAAACAAAATGGCACCCCAATAAATGAAAACAAGAGACACACCCTGGTTAACTAATGCTACAAGAAGACTAATGCAAACTAGAGCACATCCTGGAAAAATTGGCAGACAACAAAACCCCACAAAACCTCCAACAATACAAAACAACCAGACCAAAAGACACATAATCTCTGAAAGAAATCATATTATAGTGAACCCCAAATAATTGCAAAGTCAAATTAAAAAAAAAATTCTGGTCAACTATAAAAATATTGCACCCAGGACAAAAATATAACCCTAATCCATGTCCAGATAGTACACCTCTGGACACTGCTACACCACTTAATAACTACTTTGTAGACAGAATAGCATCTATTACAAAACAATTTAGCCATAGTAATGCAGATCTAAAAAAACAAACAGCTACTACCTCCTCGTTTACACTACAACCAGTACCTACAGCCTAAATAAAAACACAAGAGGAGAAAACATACTTGATCTCATCATCGCGAACATGGGATCACAATGTTCAACACCGGAAGTATACCCCTCACTGGTGAGATCAGATCATAAACTAATCTTGCTGGAGGTCCTCATCCCGCCCCCACCTGAAACAAAAAAGACCACAGTGAAAAACTTCTCAAAAGCCGACTTCACACTTCTAAAAATTAGTGTGGTCTCCTTTAAGGCCCCTGAGCCAGTGGTAAACATTACTCAAACCACTGAATCACTTACAAATGCCTTCTACCAGCACCTACAGGACTGCATGGATCAGGCAATCCCAAACAAAACTAAGACTCTTTGTACCAAAGGCAAGCGTCCAGTCTGGTGGACCCCAGCCATAAACAAGCTCTACAACAAAAGGAGGAAGCTACTACAAGATAGAGCAAAATCCTTGAAAGGTAAGACACCTTTGATCATTATAAGTAAAAACTAAGAGCTCTCATAAAATCATCCAAGGCAAATTTTGAGAGAAAAATCGCCAAGGATTCAAAAGACAATCATAAGGCCTTCTTTAGCTATGTTAGAAACCTAGGAGGAAACTCCCAGATATGCTCAGAATTAGTTCAAAATGATGTGAAGATTACTGAACCTACACACATTGCCAACATACTGGCTGACAGGTTCAGTGCAAACTTCTCCCCCCCAAAGGAGAGATATCTATACCAGAGGATTGTAGCCCCCAAACATCTCCAACGCCCAGGTGAGAACTGCTCTCTCCAAAGCAAAAACACAGCATCCATGGGACCGGATGGTGTCCCTGGCTGTGTGCTCCATGAACTCAATGAGGAATTAAACCCGCAGTTAGGACAGCTGTTTAATCTTAGCCTCACCTCAGGATACGTACCCAAGGAGTGGCGCCGGCGACTGTGGTCCCACTTCACAAGGGCGGTGCCTCCACCGACCCTGGAAATTACCGTCCCATTAGCTTGACAAGCCTTATCTGCAAAGCCATGGAGAGGATCATAATGGAACTCATAAATAAAGACATAGGGAACTTGCAGACTTTGGATCCAACCCAGTTTGGCTTTGTCAAAGGCAGATCATGCCTTTTAAACTTGGTTGACTTTTCGAGACAGTCACCAAGGCCATTGATGAGGAAAGGCAGTCCATACAGCCTACCTTGACCTGGCAAAGGCCTTCGACACAATACCCCACTCAGGTATCATCAAAAACTCATCAGCTTGAATGTAAACCCATACATCACAAGATGGGTTGCAAACTGGCTAAGTGACAGAACCCACAGGGTCAGAGTTGCTGGAGCCATGTCAGACTCAAAGCCTGTCACAAGTGGTGTCCCACAGGGCTCAGTCCTGGGTCCACTCTTGTTCGGCATCTACTTTTCTGAAGTACAAGCAAACACAGGAGCTGACAACGTTTGCAGATGACTGCAAACTGGCCATAGTCGAAAACACATCTGACACAGATATCCTTCAGAAGGGCCTCACAGAAGCGGATAACTGGTGCCAGAGCCATGGCCTAAAGTTAAATGCCAAGAAATGCATAGTCATACCCTTCGGGAAAAACAAGGTTACCCTAGCTACCATATAGGTGGCAATCCACTGAGCACAGAAGAAGTCATCAGGGATCTGGGGACCCAGGTTGACAGTAGCCTTTCGTTTGACACTCATGTTGCTAAAGTAGTTAGGAAAACCTTCTACATTGCCCACCTGATCATGAAGGGATTCACATCTAGATCAAGGGAGGTCATCGCCCCTGTACTCATCACTCATTAGACCTATGATTGAGTACAATGCCCCATTCGGAATGTATCTGACCAGACACCTGCAGCAGCTGGAAAGGCCCCAAAGGTTCCTCACCAAAAGGATAAAGGGTCTCAAAAATATGTCTTATGCTGCCCGACTGAAAGAACTCCAGCTCTATTCAGTCTCATACCGCTTGCTCAGAGGTGACCTGTGCCTGACATATAAGGCCATGTCAAACCCTGATTTGATGAATATGCTTCACCTCAAAAATCTAGATCCCTCAGAACCACAAGGCGGAGACTTAAACCTTGACACGGTTATTAATAGAACATGCTGGAGGGACAGATTCATCACCCAGAGACTCCCTATGCTGTGGAACAAAATCCCGGTACATGTGAGGCAGAGCACCTCGCTGGCCTTGTTCAAGAGGAATCTTGACCAATGGATGGGGGATCGCAGATATACCCCAGGGATTACTTCAGTGTCACTGCTTGACAGAGACACAGCAAAATAATAGGCATAGTTTTATTCAAACTAAAGGGGTGGCGAAAGCCAAATAACTATGGGCTAGGCTTATAAATGCCCTTGGGCAGATAGCCTAGTATGAACCTATGAACCTATGAACCTATTCTTAAACTAAAAATCTTTTCTGCCTCTACAGATAACCTGCCCAGTGAATTCCTTAAAATGACAGCAAGTAGCATATATTACCCCATATCTATGCTCAAAAATAGATCCATACAGGAAAACTATGTCCCCAGAATCTGCAAACAAATCACATATTATCCACTTCCATGAAGATGGTACTTCAATGGACATCACACATTTCAGACCAATAGCTATCCTATCCTATCCCCCCTGTCTAAAATCTTGGAAAAAGGCATCCACAAATAACGCCTGCAATACTTCAACCAAGAAAAACTTGTAACTCAAACCCAGCATGGTTTCTGACCCTCTCATAGCACAAATACAACTCTTATAGCTTTCACAGATACAGTAAACAATGCCATTGATAGTGGTCAACTTGTCTCTGCCATATTCCTTGACCTATCAGGCATTTGATATGGTCATTCATACTAAACTACTAGAGCAAATGTCAGTCTTAGGTCTAACATCAAACACCCTAAACTGATTCAAGAGTTATCTCACTGATAGATGCCAGTCAGTAAAATGGCAGACAGTGCTCTCACCTTATCTGCCTGTCAAAACTGGTGTCTTAACAAGGATTAGTCCTTGGTCCTTTTCTCTTTAACATTCTTACAAACTCTCTTCACACTTGAACACCACATGCTTCTCATACAGTAAGCTGATGACTCAGCACTTATATACACTTCCAACAACCACATACACCCCAACCAAATTACACAAGAAACCCTCACTGCTACTGAAAAAAGTTTACAAAACTCCCAACTCATGCTTAACACAAAGAAAACCAAACTATTACTTTTTTATCCTAAATCTCTATCCTATGAAAAACACGTTTAAAATATACTCCCACAATAATATCACTATAGAAGTGAATACAAAACTATTAGGTATGACTATAGATGACAATCTTAAATTTGATCAACATATACAAAATGCGATTAAAAAACACACCAAAAATTAGGCTTACTCTATAGAGCTAGAAACTTCCTCATCTCCACATCCAGATATATCCTGGCAAATAGTTATCTTCTGCCTTCTCTTCTCTTCTCCTCTTTATGGAGCTCCCATTTTCACTAACCTTCAAATCTCAAATTCTCACTGCCATACACACCACTGCATTACATTGAAAACACTTAAATGGCTAGAACTACCTAACTACATAAAATATATTCAATCAATGAGCACACATAAAATTATTCCTTATCCAGCTACTTGCAGAGTCTTAAATTCTATACTACAAAAACATTCCTCTAAGGGTCCCCTGCGATTAAATAACCAAGTACAACTCACTGTTCATAAACCAACCAAATCAGCAGGGTATTCTCTGTATTCTGTAAACTCTATAGCTAAAATATGGAACACTGTCACAGCATCTATGAGGACAGACACATCCCTCAAATCCTTCACACTTTCTCTTAAAAACCATTAGAAAAATACATGGCTCTGCTCATGTTCTTTACCAGGTTTATCTAATAACTCCTTCATCTCTTCTAAATTATAACTGCAGTACCATCACTGCTTATCATGCTATTTATATTTTATATAACTGATGATTTTGTGCCCCTTTCACCTATACCTTTCACTAATATTATTACTATAACGCCCCCTTTCTTTCTCCTTTCTACCTCTTGCTTCTCCCTATCCGTACCCCTCATTTTACTATGAGTATATAACTTTCTGTCTCTTGCTTCCCTGTCTTGCAATTCCCCTCGTATCTCAACTCTTCACTGAAGAAATGTATGCTAAGAACATTACAATTAATATAATTATTTAATTAACAAACAGCATCATACTGATCTGAATCATATAATTGTAAAGACCTCTTGTCTCATGTATATAGTCACCTTAGTAACATCTAACATCTGTAATTAATGTGTAAGTATGCTTCACCTAGTGTATTTAAAAAGGATGTGCTAAACTTTATTGCATATTCTTTCTTGTATGTAAAATGAACATAGTTGCTCTGTAATATGTTATTGTAATGTGTTATTTGTCTCTGGAACCTTTCTCTTCAGGCCTCCACTGAAAATGGGCGCCAACACTATTGAACTTTCCTGGTAAACAAATGTCAAATAAATAAATATAAAGAAATGTCTACTAAATTATCTGTCATTTCATGGAATGTGAATAGTTTATTTGATCCAGACAAGAGGAGAGTCTTCCAGTATCTCAGTTTGGCACAACTTTCATTGTTACTATTACAGGAAACACATTTGGGGAAGGACGATCACAGAGCCTTGGAAGGGGCCAGATGGAGACTTTTGGCCTCCTTTTTGAGGGGAGCTAGGAAAAGGAGAACAGTAATACTAGTACACAGTCCTTTGGGCTTTTGGGCGATTGACTCCTCCTCATATAGGACTGGTAGGTATTCTTTGGTCAAGAGCGTATGAGGGGCAAAGCTAAACACTGGGATATATATTTTCCTCCTGTGTTTTCCAAGAGGTATTTAAGAGAGACTATGATGGAAGTCCTGCACTTTGCAGAAGGGGTGTCTGTATATATGGGGGACTGGAATATTATTACATCTGCACTCAATATGTTAGGTGGGCAAACAATCCCTCGCTTAGGCAGATATGTTGCAAATTACTTGAAGAGCCTTGGAATCTCAGCTATTAATCGAGAAAGGGATGCCCTAAGACACTTAACCCATGCTTCTGCAAAAACAGGCACTGACATAAGGCTAGATAGGGGTTATATATCCAGAGAGAATGCATACTTGATACAAAATATCAAGACCATTTGTCTCAGATCATTACCCCCTGTCGTATCACGAGAATAATATGCTCTCCATCTTGGAAAAACACTGGTGATTCCCCCTATTTTGCCTAAAACAAAGGGCATTTATCTAGGGTTACAAAGAGACTATTCTACATTATATTCATTAAAGGAATAGCAACAGTCATTTAGCAATGGAGGAGTGAGCCACCTTAAAGAAGGAGATATTCTTGGATATAAAGAAGTTTGTTTGTAGGACTGGGGATAGAAAACTGCAGTCCTTGAGGACCTTGATGGCTGATATGGACAACAGGAAAAAAGGGGATGTTGAAAAATAATAGGAAATATGATAAATATAAAAACTGGCTATCTCAGACTCTTGATAGGAAATGGCAGTTTTTGAAAGAAGGGTACAAGGACTGTTTTTTTCAAGGATTCCACTCAATACCAGAAAAAGCCTGCAGTTAAGTTAATTTAAGTATAGACAGAACAGATCCACTCCAGATAGAAGGTCTGTTTGGTAAATCGGCTGTCTGAGATTCTAGATGTGTTTACCAAGTTCCTTTCAGAATTATATCGGGCCAAGCTGAATGCTCCAGATGACATACAGGATGTATCTTGATATCTTGCAGACCTAAACTTGCCAAATCTTAGTGAGGAGCAAGCTAGTGGGCTGATGACTCCAATTCCACTTGATGAGTAGGATTTAACCATTGAAAAATGCCCCCATCAAAGGAATGCCAGGTTCTGATGGTCTCCTCATTGACAGGTGGAAGTGAATGGGGAAGGAGGCAGAGGTGGCTCTACTCAAGATGTATAATTTGGCTTTGCTGAGGAGGTAACCCTGGCTTCATGGAAGGAGGCTATAATGGTAACAGTTCATAAAGAGCAATTCATAGAGAGGGGAAGAACCGAGAGGCACCGTCTTCCTATAGACCAATATCAGTCCTTAATCATGACTGTATGCTCTTTGCGTCCATTTTAACTGCTAGACTGGGTAGGTTGGCCTGATTGCTGATGAGTACGGGCCAAATAGGATTGGATGGGGGCTGAATACTGCATAATAACATATTGTATACCCTAAGGATTCTGGGGGAGAGAGCAAGGGGTGAGTTAGCTGTAATTAGTCTTGAAGCTAAAAAGACTTTTGACTGAGTAGACTGGATTTTTCCTAAGAAGCCCATTTTTAGGTTTGGAATGGGGGATAAGTTCACTGATCTGATAATGGCTGCCTATATAGGAGCCACACCCAGAGTCAAGTTAAAGCATGGGCTACCCACTCCCTTCCATCGTGCCTCTTACATCTTACCAAAGGCACCAGACAGGGCTGTCCTCTATCCCCCTCCTTCTCTTTGCTTTGTCTCTGTGGAAGATGAAGTTCATAAGATCATCCTTTGCATGGATAAAATCCTTATAATTTTTAACATTCCTTGTGGGAACTGGACAATCTATACTTACTCCTTGCAGATTTTGGCAAAGTATCAGGTTACAATGCAAATCTTACTAATACTAAAGCACTAGTTCTGAGTGTTTAGTTTAGATATTGTTTTTCTTTATTTGTCTGAGCCTGTCCTTCAATGCCATTTTAAATATTTCCTGTGATTTGAACTCTGATGTTACCATGAATATATGCTTAGTATTTTCTTGTTCTTATATTATTTATTATTAAATATATATAAACCTTTCTTTGTGGCTGATCTTTGTACAGATATTTAAGTTTTGAGAGTACTTGTGTATTTATTTGGTGACACTGTGTGGGCCACTCCTAATAGCCTTGCTCTTGGTAAAACTACCATTTGTATTAATATTAATTTCACTCAATATATTGGATACCCTTGGAAGAGCCTTAAGGTGGCTGGCAGGAGTGTTTGGTGGCAGTCATAACTATCTTATAGTCTGTCCAGAAGGGGTCATAGCTAGTAAACCTGTGCCAGCCTTTCCCAGGTGTGTGTGTGTGTGTGTGTGTCTGTGTGTGTGTGTGTGTGTGTGTGTGTGTGTGTGTGTGTGTGTGTGTGTGTGTGTCACTTACATGGGCAGTGACACAAAACAGGACAGAGAGGGTGCTGGAAGTCTTAGCTTGGCCACTCAGCTGAGATCTTAACTCTATAGCTGTGCCAGTGGGGAGTCTTATTGGGGAACTGGAGAAGAGGGAGAAACCAGCCCTGGACTGACTGCGGTCTCTGTGTGCTCTTAAGTGAAATTGTGCTTAATGCAGAGAGCTGCATCTGGAGATACTGTGTGTGTACATGTTATCCTCCTGTTGAACATCCCCCACTGTTACCAGTGGTAAGGATTGAGGCTCCTTGATTACTGTTCCAGTGGTGGGTCATCACAGTGTTTTCACCTTTGCCAAGCATTTTTGAGAGGAATTCCTTTGCTACTTTTCACTAAAATGAAAAATAACTTCCTAGACATTATCTGGGATAGTGTTCAACCTAGAATGAGATGGGACAGACTGTTGATGACTAGATCTGAAAGTGCTCTAGGTGTCCTGAACCTTATGTGCTACTGTCAGGCAGCACAGATAGGATGATCCTCCGATTACAGTCCCCTAATTGTCACCTTAAAGGTAAAAAAACAGGACTTTCCCTATTGGGTTTGGAAGTCTCATATCTGTCAGTTGACATGGTCTTTGTTAGGTCAGTAACAGGTCCCTCTCCCTCTACTTTATATAAACAGTTCAGGGCCTTAGTTAGGGATTGCACTCCTGGAAAAAATATCTTCTTCCTATAGGCTCCACTAATCTGTAGAAACCAGAATAAGCAGCTTTTAGGAAATGGAAAAGTAAATATACTCAAGTAAAATTCTGAAAACAAATATGGAATCAGGATCTGTGGATTTCATGGGATAATGCCAAGGATAAGTTTGCTCTAATACAGGGTCTAAGACTAGAATACCATGGCTTAATTGGTGCAGCCCATAAGCTGTAAATAGCTTCCTACTTCCCTAGACTAATACCAAAAATAATAGAACTGTGATCAGGCAGTAAGGTTGGTATACCTCTAGAGGGAAGGGTTATAGTCCAGATCTGCAGAGAGTTTAAAGAGCTGTTCAGCCAGGGGCATCACCAATGGAAAGTCGACTGGGAACGGATTTGCAATTGTAAATTTCTGATGATTATTTGGGAAAGATTTGTAGTTTATCCAGATACTTTGCAAAGAGCAGAAAGTTCAAGATATTTGCCTGTAAGTGCCTACATAAATATTTTTTATACCCAATGCCAGTATACCATACAGGTTTCCAGGTGCACTGGGAGATTGTTGGAGGTGTAAACAGGCTATACCTGGAATCCAGATGCATGCCATTTGGGACTGCCCTGGGCTTCATGGATTTTTACTAGCTTGTGGAGTATGCTGTCCTTGGTCCTCCAGATGGCTGTCCACCTCTGACTGTAAGATTGTTTTTCTTGGGCCTTCTCCTGGTGAGTTGCTTTCCCCTCTCAGGAAAATGTTTATACTTGGTCCTGTTGATAGCCAAAAAAGCAGTAACCAGGAACTATGAGACTCCCAACTCCCCTATGGTGGATATTTTTAGACTAATAATGAATGATTTGGAGTGGAGGGAGACTCTCCACACTGTATGTGGTTACACAAACAGAAGTGGGATCCATGCAGATTATACAGCTGTTCACTGACTTAGCATACCTGATCTGCATATAAAAATTTTTGAACTCATTGACTGCAAGGGTGTCACCCAAGTGGACTCCTGCTTTCTTATTTTTTTGTATTTGTAACTTTTTTTTTTGATTTGTTTACTTGAATATAGCCCTTACTGTTTTATTGAACATTCTATGGTATTAATTAGTTGACACATAAGATTCTCAAGGTCATGAGCTTGGGCGGTCCTTTATATGTTTTATTTGTATAGATTATATTGCACAAGGCCTACTGAAGCAGGCCAGCCATGTCTCTGGTGATTTGAAACTGTAATGGTTAAACTGGTGAAATGAAGTGCTTTTCTTTTTAAAGTTATGAACCTAAGGTCCTTATGTGTACTAGCAAGT
Source organism: Protopterus annectens (assembly GCF_019279795.1). Taxonomy (NCBI): domain Eukaryota; kingdom Metazoa; phylum Chordata; order Ceratodontiformes; family Protopteridae; genus Protopterus; species Protopterus annectens. The sequence goes on along the minus strand of NC_056725.1, from coordinate 874,639,429 downwards.
CTTGTTCTAGATACTTAGCAGTTTTTAATAGACTCTATGTCTTGGGTACGGACTACTCATATGTGTACAGTTGTTTTTCTTTTTTCCTTTTGTATTCTTGTAAGCATTTCCTTTTAATGGATAAAAGGTTCAAAAAAATTGATTAAAAAAATGTTGGTTTGATTATAACCAGTAACCCCCATAAGAAAAAGGGGTTTACATAAAATGTAGAAAACAAACATCACAGCATAATATTTTACTCACTGAACAAGTGCTAATTCTTCTTTGCATTCTTGGTCTTAGTTATATGTCTCTTTATGCAGATTGCTGTTATTGCCTCTTGGAATTTGTTTTATTTTTTTCTTTTGAGACCTAAGGACAGCTGTACTCCAAATCCTACTTTCCCAACTGTCCAATGATGCTTGATTCTAAACTTTCACTTGTTATTTTTTTTTTAAATAAAACTTTTTATTAGAATTTTAACAACAGAAAATAAAAACAAAAACTTAACAAAAATATAACTATATACAAAAGTCCATAACATGAATAGTGTATATATATATATATATATATATATATATATATATATATATATATATATATATATATATATATATATATATATATATATATATACACACACACACACACACACACACACACACACACACACACACACACACACACACGTGTATGTGTGTCTAAAATTTTGAAAATCAAACAATATTTTTCAAGTAAATTGCTAAGTTTAAGCCAAGATTTATAAGACTATGTAACATTTGATGTTCTCTTCTTTATAGTTAATAATTCATTCCTGAAAACATTTTTTTATTACATTTATAAACTCATTACATTACATGAGGGAGTAGTTTTATTTTTCCAATTCTTAGTAATTAGTTTTCTAGCTATAGCTAGAGTAGACCAAATAAGAGGCAATTGAGGCTTAGGTATTATTACAGGAATTAGAACATTAAATAAAATAAGTAATTTAGATATACTACATGTATCTGATCACAATGCTTGAGTAAAATTATACATTTCTTTCCAAAAGGGAGATATTATTTTACACTCAAACATCATGTGTACCCAAGTCACATATCCAACATTTAACTTTACTAGCTTTGCACATTAATGCAATTTTATTTAGTATGATATAAGCTCTAAGTAAAAATTTCCAGGTGGAAATTTTCCAGTATATGTCTGCAGATTTTAACACTTTTTATTTTCATCTGAGAAAATTTCATTATTAATTTTTATAGAATAATTCCAAAGTGTAGTATCAGATGATGGAGAATAAGATCTAAGAAGTCTATAAATTGTGGATAAGTATGACTTATAATTTACTAAATTATTATTAATATTAAAATTCTAAAATTTTAGAAAAAGAATCCAACAGTAAATCATATATCATATTTACTTTCATACTAACATATTTCCTACATATTTTCAACACATTAACTAATTATTTAATTCTAAACTATATCTAGCAAGAAGATTTTCTGCAGAGTGAGACTTATACCCATTTATGGATAGATACCAGTAAATTATATTATTATTTTTTTCAGCTCTAATATTTTATTAAAATTATTATAAGTTTCTAAACATTCATTAATATAAGCAATAGGTTTTAATAATATAAATAGAACAAATAAACTTCCTAAACAAGGGAAGATATAACTAATATACTGAATAAAATATGAAATATTATTTCCATTTCTGCAATAATGTTTTAGAAACCAATCAAAACTGTTAGGTACAATTTGTGTATGATGTATTGTAACATGCCTTCTTGCACCCCCCACTTTCTAACTCCTCTGTCCTCTCTTCCCTATTCTTCTTTTCTTCTCCATGCCATCATTTCCTTCACAGTAGTCTGACTCAATTTCTGCCCCCAAAACATCCAGCAAATTTTCTCAATTAGCAACTGGTCTATTTTCTCTTTATTATTATCTCTTCCTGATAATATAATATTATTCACTGTGTAATCTCCCCATAGTTATACATATACATAAAGTTTTTGGTAGATAGACATATCAGTATCGTCTGTTATTAGAAATTTGTATAAATCTTAGACTTTATATGTAAAATGGATATATTAAGTAATCACTGCATATTACACTGTACCTATGTGTTAACTCTCTGTTGTAACATTTTCATATTTTGTTCAATTGTCCTGTTGTAAACGTTGAGCTTTTCTCCACGTGTCTCTGCTGAAAAGGAACTGTATCCAGTTGGACTTTCCCGGTAAACAAATTTAAAATAAATTAATAAAATAAATATATTTATTATTATCTAAATACAATTTTTTTCATTAATTGATTTCCATTTTGAGTCATGTGATGTATTAAGCCATAATGCTATTACTTTAATGGTGGCTGAAGTAGTATGCAATTCGTTATCTGGAAAACCTGTACCACCATCATCCCAATTATTCCTATGGCAATTAAAGGAGATCCTTGATTCATTCAGATACCAAAGAAATTTGAGAAGGATACTTCCTTACTGTATATCTTTGGAGTTTTTCTCCTTAGGTCTCTGCTGAAAAAGGGCTTTTTTACCCAGTTGGACTAACTCGGTTAACAAATGTCAATAAATAAATAAATAAATTGATCTTCCTTAAACGAATTTTGGGTGGAGTCAAGATTATTAATTGAATGAAAAAAATTTTGGAAGAATTTCCATCTTAATTTAAGTCAGATGATCCTCCATAGTAAAAAATTGCAATTAATAGTTAATTGTGTAATTTTACTTAAAAATGTTTAAAACTAACTAAATTATCTTTACAATGTGATGTTATGATGATACCAAGGTATTTGATTTATTTTCTCAATTAAAATTGGTATATTTTAAATGAGTTATTTAACTTCTTATTAATTAGTGAAGTATTAGTTTTCTAATGATTAAATGTTAAACTTGACATTTACTCAAAATATTTCATGGAATTAACTATATGTTCCAGTGAAGTTTGTATATGACATATTGTAAGAAGAATATCATCAGCAAAAGGTTGAATTTTTAAGACTAAATGATCTGCAAATGATATACCTATAATATTTTCATTTAATCTTATATAGTTAGTGAAAGGTTATATAAGAAGATCAAACAACGACAGTAACAATGGGCAATGTTATTTTGTACCTTTTTGCCTTTTAAAGGAGCTAGAAAGAAAAAAAAACTATATTAACAAAGGAATAAGAATTATTCTAAAGTTTGGTAATTAAAGATATAAACTCAACAGAGAAATTATATTTCTGAAATACTTTAAATATATATGACCATCGTTTCTGATGAAGTTCCAGTGCTTTTAATAATAAAGGGAATGAAAGTGCTCCTGATTTTTTATTATAGCCTTGGCATATCTCACAAGAGCTTTTCAAAGAGGTTGGAGTTGCGGTACAAGTTTTTGTTTAAGCTGTAGTTCTTTCTTGTACCTTGGGTGGTCATGTTATAAAGTATTGTAACTTTCAATTAAATTCAGGTAAACCAAAGTAGTCTATTGAATAACTTACTTATTAACATATTAATATACCTTTTTACAAAAATAATCACATTTTACCAGTTAGCTACAACTTTATTTAAGCTGATTATCCCATTTCTAAGTAACTACTATATATAAATAATTATAATGCATAACTACATTTTATTGCACTTTACTTACCATTCTTATAAATATTAATTAAACGTAACTAAATAAAATTGACTAAATATAATCTACATTTTTTTAAATATATATATATAATTCTAACTTGCAGCTCCTATACTTTAGCAAATAGTGGTATTTACATCTTAAATACCCTTTAGGTTAAAAACAAGCATCATATAAGTACAATGCAATGTTTAAATTTCACTGTATGTCCAATATGTCACTTTTGCAACTCATTTAATTCTATAACAATTAAAAGATGTATGTAGATACAAAAAAAAAAAACTCACCAAAGAAGTTTTAATTGTTTTTTTACCTATTAAAGGTAAGATGTTCCTCACTAGATATGTTTTAAATGTCTATAAACTTCATATTTCTGGGTCAGAGATTGAGGTAAATGGTCATTTGTATATTTTACTTGGAAAAAAAAAGATGTTAGAAAGTTTTTGAATGATCAAATCTGCAAATAAGTGCTCACTGCCACTATTTCAGTTAAAAAATAATCACTTATGCTTGACAAGTGAGAAAACATTGCTATTAAATAATACCACTTATGTGGAAACCCTCGTGACCACAGCAGGTGAGTTTTACCAAGAATCACCAGCTACTCAACTAGTCCAAATTATTACTTTTTAGTTTAAAAAAAATTCATAACCTTAAACTAAATCAAGTGGACACTAAAGCATCATTTAAAGAAAAATCAACATTTGCGGACAAAACTGCACATGCAGAATTACTGGCAACTTTACCCTGTGAGTAAAATTAAGAAACAAATGCTTCTCCAACATGAGAATGACTATAATAGGTATAGCAATTACCTCAGACCCACCAAATACTACAAAGCACCACAACACCCAGCCACATAGTCATTAATTTCAGACATATATAACCAAAAAACAAGTTAGTCAAACTGATTTAACCAGACACTCATCTAAACCTTTTAAATCGTGTAATATGGGTCTTATAATAGTCAGAAACATCTTAACACCTACATAGATTTCCCCCTTTTTTAAAGAATTATAACAACCGCATGCTGTCACTTATACTCCTATATTTTGTAAATAAAATGAATAAACTTCATATATTATTTAATATTTATATGTTTATATAGTGGATAATAGCATTATGACAATAAGCTACTAATTATTACTTTAGTAAACAACATTTCATCACTACCTCTACCCATCCCAAAGAAATCAGATGAAAATAAGCAAAGTGTTTTACCTTGTCAAGTGTAATACTTGTGTACTTTTTCAAAGTATTACTTAAGTATATCAAGTAAATTAATAGCATATTACAAATATAAATAATCAATTTGTTTACTTGTCTCTCTTTTTTGCCATTTTTGTCTTTAAATGACCATCCATTTCTAGTAGCATTTCTCTTCAAGGAAGGCAGACTCCAGTCCATTTCTTCTACTTTATCTAAACATTTGTTTTTCTTTGTATAATCAAGAGCATATTTTAAGGACGTGACCATCAGGTAAAAATTGTTTTATTTAGCAGGAAAAATAAGTTGTGCTTTAATGTTATTTTCCTTTAAGCTTTTTATGATAGGTACACAAGCTTTTCTGTTTGGCATGACAGAAGAAGAATTCAAATCTTATGTTATTCTATTCTGTTTTGATTGGAGGGTTTGCCCACCCAGTTTTCAAAACTAAGTCTTTATCTTGGATAGAAAGAAATCTTACAATTACTGACCTTGTAGATGGAGGGTTTTTCCTTAAAGACATATTATAAAGTGATCTGTGTGTCCTATCTATACCAAAAGAATATGTTTCAGGAAAGCTTATGGTCTTTGGCAACCAAGTGTTTAAAAACTGAACCATATCTCCTTTTTCCAGAATACTTTATATTCTTATTTTGTTTCTTCTGGATCTACTTTTCAAGTCCTCTAATTGAATGAAATGTTTTGTTTAAGATCAAATTCCATATGATTTTCATTCTCAGTCTTTGTTTCATCTAGATCATTAATAGCTTCTTCTATACCTGAGATCTATAAAGTCTCCTGCTTGAGAACTTCATTCAGTATATCCACTTGTTTTTTTTTTACATTCCTCTTTTATGTTGTTGATTTTATTATCACCTTTATCCATTTTTAATGAAAGTTCATGTATGTTGCTGAGAATAGATTGTATGTCTTGTTTCACTGCAGAATCCTGATAATTAGATTTAGAGTGGCTAATTTTGTAAAAGGCAAAATCCTTAATACCTCTGTGACAGGAAAAGGCTTTGTAAAATATTCAAAATTTAATTTTTTGAAGAAACTTATTTAAAAATGTGCAATTATATAACTATCTTATTTTACAAAAAATTATTTGATTTTTGATAAAGAATTCCTGCCAAAAATATTGAAAAAGAAACAGAACAAAAGATTAGTGCTATTAACTGCTCATCATCTTGCTCGTCTCCTTAATACCTCTGTGACAGGAAAAGGCTGTGTAAAATATTCAAAATTTAATTTTTTGAAGAAACTTATTTAAAAATGTTTGATTATATAACTATCTTATTTTATGAAAAATTATTTGAGTTTTGATAAAGAATTCCTGCCAAAAATATCGAAAAAGAAACAGAACAAAAGATTAGTGCTATTAACTGCTCACCATCTTGCTCACAACTGCATGGGTTTTTTCCATCTGTCTTCTGCTAAGAACAGTGTCAATATTTCCCATATGGTTAATATAGTAATCAGTTACTTATCTGGTGAGATAAACACCAAGCATAACTACATTTCTTTCAGAAAGTACCTATAAATAACTCATTGAGTTGAGTCGTGATGGTATAATTTATTAGTTTCTTTTGGTGAGGTAAACTATTACAATACGAGTGAAGACATAAATCCTCAATATAAAGAATAGAGTTTGTAGATAATTTATGTATTTATTAGTACTATTAATCAAGTAAATAAAGTTAGAACAGATTTTGGTTACAGAAGAAAGTAGAGACTAACCCAGGTAATAAAAAGTAAATACATAGTGATACAATAAGTTACATCTCTGCAGTTAGGTTTTTTATGTATCACATTTAAAGCAAATAACTCTAGGATATAACTAGCTGCACTGTAGAAGTTTTAGTGTCATTGCCATTAAAATAAACATTTTATAAGGAATCATTTCCTCTCAGACTTATTCACTGCACAATGATCTCTATCCCATGACAGCTGCTAATGTTCCTGACTCCTACATTAATAAACAGCAGTGTTAAACTTTGTAATTGTGACTGTTTTATAACAGTAGAAATAGTTTGTTTTATTAAAATTTAAATATTTTAACAGCTGCAATAAATGGGAGTCTAATTGCCTATTCCCAAATTTTAGTATTAATTACCTGTGGTGTTCCTTCACGTGTCCTGTAACATCAGACTCCAAATAATTGTAAACCAGTTTTTCACTTCAGCATGCTAGTAGTCGGTATGTTACATCATTGTACCCTATTGCAGAAAATCAACAGGCTACTCTTAGTGACAGAATAACCCTTTTGCTTGCTTCAATAGCTTTCAAACTAACTACATTTAACAACTGTGTCCCCCCACTTGCCAAAAAACTAAACATTTAGGATTATTTGCACTCACTCATATCCTAGGATCATGGAACCCTAACACCGTTCAAGCCAGTATTTGGTCTCAGTTGAAGAATGACAGTCTTTTCCAAATTGTCTTGTCTACTTGTTGCAGTAAAATTTAGCCTGACATCCATACCTGTAAGACTTTAACAACTTCCATTAGAATTTCAGGGAACATGTGTGACTTCATATGTTCATGGGTGTTTACTAGGCTAACTGGGCCTTTTTAAGCCTAGCCATGCATCCTAAATCTCTGACAAGTTCTGGTACCTTTGATAAATGTAAGCAGGGACTTGGGAAGTGAAGCATTGGCATGCTGGGGCCTGGGAGATGAACCATTTACAGGCTGCCAGTGTCCATTAGACGGACAATAGAGGTATGACTGCTGAATCCTACAAAAATGCAGTTTATAAGCACTTACACGAGTGCATGGATCATGCTATCCCTAACAGAACCAAGTTGCTATCCTCTAAAAAAAGGAGGCCAATCTGGTGGTCCCCTGCCATAGACAAACTCTACAACAGAAGAAATAATCTGTTGCAAAAAAAGAGTAAAATCCCATGATTGGAGGAACTCCCTAGTCAGCCTTAGTAAGAAGCTGAGATCCCTCATAAAATCCTCCAAAGCTAGTTACGAAAACAAAATTGCCACTGATTCTAAAGACAACCACAAAGCATTTTGCAGCTATGTCAAGAATCTCAATGACAACACTCAGATCTGCTCTGAGTTACAGCACAATGGCACTAAATATATAGAACCAACTGATATTGCCAACATCCTGGCAGATAGGTTAAGTGCTAACTTTACCCCCCCTCTCACCCCCTAAAGAGCCCATCTCTATACCAGAAGAATGCAAAGTTCCAGTAATCATGGCTGCTCAGGTAAAAACCACACTCTCCAAAGCCAAGAACACAGCATCCATGGGCCTGACAACATCCCAGGCTGCGTTCTACATGAACTACAGAATGAACTTGCACCCCACCTAATCACCATGTTCAATCATAGCCTCACCTCAGGCTTTGTGCCCACTGAATGGTGCACAGCAACGGTTATCCCACTCCACAAAGGGGGAGCCACCACAGACCCTGGAAACTACCACCCAATTAGCCTAATGAACCTGGTCTGCAAGGCCATGGAACGTATCATCATGGAACTTATAAACAAAGACATTGGTAATCTCCAAACTCTGGACCCCACCCAGTTCGGGTTTGTAAAAAGGCAGATCATGTCTCCTAAACCTGATAGACTTCTTTGAAGCAGTCACTAAAGCCGTAGATGAGGGTAAGGTGGTTTACACAGCCTATCTAGATCTTGCCAAGGCTTTTGACACCATCCCCCACTCTGGAATTATAGATAAACTAACTAAACTAAGTATAAATCCCTGTGTCACAAGATGGGTTGCCAACTTGCTCACTGACAGAACCCACACTATGAAAGTAGCAGACTTCAAATTCAGCTTCAGACCAGTGACAAGTGGAGTACCACAGGGTTCAGTCCTGGGTCCTCTCCTGCTTGGTATCTACTTTTCTGAAGTACAGGCTAATACAGAAGGTCTTTGGCTAATGAAATCCGCAGATGACTACAAACTAGGAGCCATAATCGAAACTCATAACAATGTGGACATCCTTCAAAAGGGTCACTGAGACAGATGCCTGGTGTCAAAGTCATGGCCTCAAGCTCAGTGCCAAAAAGTGCATTGTCATCCCCTTTGGTAAAAACTCTGTACTCATGAGCTACCACTTAGGTGGTAGTCTACTTAACGCCGAAAGTGTGATAAGAGACCTTGGAACACAGGTGGACAGTAGTCTCTCCTTTGATAATCACATCACCACAGTAGTCAGGAAATCCTTCAACAATGCACACCTCATCACAAAAGGTTTCTTATCCAGGAACAAAGAGGTCATTGTTCCCCTCTACTCATCACTTATTAGACCCATTATAGAGTACAACGCTCTTTTTGGTATGTACCTCATAAGACATCTACAACAACTGGAAAGGCCTCAGAAATACCTCACAAAGAGGATTACTGGCCTCAAACAGATGCCCTACGCAGACTGTCTCAAATAACTCCAGCTTTACTCTGTCACATATTGCTTACTCAGAGGTGATCTCTGCCAAACATACAAAGCTATGTCAAACCCAGAGCTGTTGGACATGCTCCAATTAAAGAAATCCCAATCCCCTTCGAGCTACACGCTCCAAGGACCTAAACCTTGTCACCACAATAAACAGAACATGCTGGAGGGATAGATTCCTGTCCCAGAGACTTCCCATACTCTGGAACAAACTACCTCTTTATATCAAACACAGCTCCTCATTAGCAATCTTGATGGTTGGATGGGAAATAGGAAATTCACCCCGGGGATCCCCTCTGTGGCTCTGCTCAACAGGTGCACAGGAAAATAATTTTCTTGGGTGGTGAAAGCCAGGGTACCTTTTTGGCTAGGCTTATATAGGCCCTAGGGCCAATAGCCTAGTACTTACCTATGAATCTATGAACGTAGGTGCCAAACCAGGGACGAATTTCCTGTTCCCCATCCAGTTGTCTAAGTTACACTTGAATTGAGTGAGGGATGAACTCTGCTTCACATAGATGTGGAGCCTATTCCAAAGAAGGGGTAGTCTCTGGGATACATACCTATCTGTCTAACAGGCACTATTTATATCACAAGCAAGGTTTAAGACTTTAGAATGGGAAATTATGGTGCTGTTTGTTTTGTGGATATGTAAGAGGTTCATCAAAGTGGGGTCTGAAAATGCCTTGTATGCTAGGCATAGAGCCCTCTCAACAGCCTATAGGAGACAGAATACAGGGTTAGGACCTTGATGCATTCTGTGTAGGACATGTTATTTATGTCCTCAATGGATTTTTTATGCCACTTTATCCTAAATCGCTGTTAGCTCTTTCACAATTATAGCTACATATCTAACTGCCATTATAAAAAGATTTTTTCTGTCATACCTCCTATTTAAAAGTGCTAGCTGAAAGTTACTGCCCATTCCCAACCTTTTTAAAATTCTACTTTTCAGAACTAATGCTCAGTATTTATTTGTCCTTATGCAATTTCATTGTTTGCTGTAAAACTAGGCATGTATCCAACTAGCCGAAAACTTGTATATTTTTAAAGAAATTTTTTACTACATTTGATATGGGATATGGATGGAAACAGTCAGTTGACTAACCCACTTACCCAGTTTTCAGATAAGAATGAGGGTAATGATTGATTCTGGTGTCAATAATAGATTGGAGCCTTTCCAGATATGGTTACCTCTAAAGATATTTAACATTTACATATACGTGAAAAAAGTGGGAAGTTATGCCACTAACATTAGAGCATAATGCAGTGTTAAACACGAGTCACACCCTATGCGTACTGTATGGTACTACAGATTGTTGAATGTAATCCTTGAAATATGCATATATTGTACATATGCTTTTTCCAATTATACAGATTACAGTTTACCCTGGTATAGAGTCTTTAATTTAATGTAAATATTATTGAAAAAATAACTTGGCATATTCCTCTTCAACACCAGCCATTTCTGCCAGCCAAACTACAGCAATGGAAACTTATGCTTTCCTGCCAATTCCAGTTATCATGTTTACTGATAGTGCACAAACCTGAGCAATGATGCCAACTGTGTTTGAGCGATGGTCAGTGAACGCAGCAGTCCAAAGCAGGGATGAATTAAATAATTGAAACTGGAAGGTTAATCTTACACTTGGCCTTAGTTTGAGGGGTGCCTACTGATGTATATAAACCACTAGTAGAAAATCACAGCAAAAACAAGAACCACAACCACAAATCCAACAAAGTCTTGCTTTATTACCAAAAAGACTCTAGTGCCTCGGCTCAAAAGCCTTGAAAGGAGTAAAAACCAGATAAAACACACGTCTTTTTATACACAATTCAATAAAACAATTATTCAATTAATCATATATTTCCAGTCAAGGTCCTTATTAAGACCTTTAGGTTCCAAAGTATTATATTTAAGAATATGCACTGCTTCTTTGCACAATAATTTATACTTCAAACCTACTTTTTCACTAGTTTGTACTTTTATCTGTTCTAAAATAGATCCTTTTAACAAAGTGCCATCCACCCCATGAACATTTTTAAAATGCAAACCTAATGGGCTATCTACACAGCCATTCTTTATGTCCCTAACATGCTTCTGAAAGCGTTTTTTAAAGGCATGTTAACTTTCTCCAATATAAAATTTTTCACAGGGACATTTCAACACATATACTATTGCCTCAGTATTACAATCAAATCTAAACACTGGTTTATAATACAAATTATTAATTTTAGAAAAATGGTTAACCACCAAAGGACAAATAGAACATCTTCTACAATTATAAGTACCCACTTCACTACTTACATAAGATTCCATCCTAGGTGGGGGAAAAGTGAATGTATTGTGTACTACAAAATTGGCAATACTTCTACCCTTCTTATAAGAAATAAGGGGAAACGTATTAATCTTGCCACTTAACTGTTTGTCAGAAAGTAATATAGGCCAATAATGTCATAAAATATTTGCTATTTGTTGACTTAATACATTATATGTGGTGACAAAGTAAATATTACTACATACCTCTCTATCTCTATTATCGCAACCATTAGTATCACTATAACATTTAATCTCCCTATTAGTATTCTTATTTTTATTTTTATTCTTAAATTTATGTTGAATATGCCTTTTGTTTGTTCCAGTTATCACTTGTTGCCTGTCAGTGCAAACTCTACATAAGGACTTCTCGACTTGATCTATATTATAATCCCTATTAATAAACATCTTGCAGGTTTCAAATGCTTCCTTTAAAAATCAGAGTCCTGACTACATATTCTATTTAATCTAAGAAACTCTGTATATGGTAATGCTTCCATTAAGTGTTTAGGGTGACAGCTAGAACCACATAAGAATATATTACTTCCAACTTCTTCTTTCAGCTTTTCCCGGTAAGGGGTTGCCACAGCAGATCACCTGTCCACTCATGATTGGCAGTGGAACACCCTTACATAAGAAAAAAACAAAAAACAAATCATCAATATAATGAAAATATTTTGCAACATGTTTTTGGTTATTAAACCAGCGGATAAAAGTGGCCAAATTGTGGTAATGAATTGTATGCAGTATGCAAGTATGTGTTATGAACATTTAAAAGATAATAATGTTCATGCTAGTAGTAATGTAGAATTTTATGATAAAGCTATTAGTGAATATTTATTATTACTACAGAAAGGTTATAGATTAGGATATTTTGAGAAAAATTATATTGTTAAAAAATTTTTAGTGTAGATAATTGCCACTTGGCCACCTTTTACTGCTTACTGAAATTCCATAAAGGTTTGGATAAACTCACAGGTCACCCAATTGTAGCTGATCATAGATATTTTTTCCGTAATATGGGTATTTTCTGCATAACCAAATGTTCCCCTTAGTGCAAAAGTTTCCTTCTTATATTAAAGACTCACAAGATTTTTTAGATAAGGTTTCATCTCTATCTTGGGGGAATGATATGTATTGGCTGATACTTGATGCGGTCAGCTTATATACTAATATAGAACATACACATGGAGTTGAGTCATTATATTATTTTTTTGGGAGATTCACCTAAGTCCAGTTTTTTTTTTTGAGTTTAATGGAGAGATTTACCATCAAATACAGGGCACAGGAATGGGGGCACCTTTTGCCCCATGTATGCCAATATAGTGATGGCTAAATTTGAGTTGGAATTCAGTCACATAATTACTGCCTTCTGAAGACACAAAATCAACAGTAACTGTCTTTCTCATACCCAAATTATCGCGAGAATTAGAATTATTCCAGTGATTTTTGAACTTCCATAAGAAAGCTCTATCGTTTTTATAGTCCCTTAAGTCCCATTTAAGTTTTTTTGTCTTCCAATTCAACAATTCACCTTCATACTATTTAAGTTTGCCTCTGATATCAGCAAAAAACCTGTCAAGATGAGACATACCATATTGTGTTGTAAGAGTAGAACACAATGTACGTACTTCCTCTTTAGTAGCACGTTGTTTAATCAAGTCTTGATCAATAAGAATTTTAATTAATTCCTGGGAATGTCTATGAGCTGCTGCAACCCACAGACATTTAAATTCTTTACCCTCTTCATTATCATTATTAAAAGGAGTACTGGGGCTTTTAAAAGTACATAAGCCCCTAGGTGAAATGTCCAGTTCAGTGTATCTACCTAAGCTGAGCATGTTAAAATACACATTGGATTCTTTAAATAATAAACTCTCAAGCTTACTGTACATATTCTGCAAATCTACTGGCAAAGAAGCAGTCTGACTGTCACCAACATAAGAGAATGTGTTTCCGTATGACAATCTCTTTCATTCATGAACTTTTCCCAAGTATGGTTAGGCTGTTCGCTATTCCGTCCTCCTCTGTCTTCCGAATGGAAGACATACTATTCCATAGACCACTGGGAACCATCAGGAGCATCCTCACAATGCTGAGTGCCTACTGATGTAGCCTGGAAATATATATTGGAAATTGGAAGGTAACTGTTAAGTGAGTTAAATTTGCAGACATGCACTGGGGGTATAAATGTAATGATGTGACACATTTGTTTTTGCCTTTATACACTGAGGAAAATTTATTTTACACTGTGGGATTCAAACCTAGGCATTCCACAACATTGATTTTCCATCTTTGCCACAGAAGAAGTACTGCTCAGACATAGTCAGGAATTATACATAAATACAAGTGACAGTATGAGCTGTTACATGTTTGTGTGTGACCAGACAAGGTTATTGGATATAGATCCAGTTGTTATGTGCCTTATGTAATTTTGAAGCCCATGCAAGTCCAGATAGTGGAATTATACTTACAGAAGTATACTAGACAATATACCCTCAGTCATATATATGAAAACACAATACTGGTGTCTCATCCCTCATAGGTTCATAGGTTCATAGGTAGGTACTAGGCTGTCTGCCCAAAGGCATTTATAAGCCTAGCTGGAATGTGTTGGCTTTCACCACCCCCTTAGATTAGTTCTCTGTGCCTCTGACCAGCAGATCCATTGAAGTGATCCCCGGGGTAAACTTTCTGTTTCCCATCCACTCATCAAGGTTTCTCTTGAAGAGGGTTAGCAAGGTTCTCTGCCTAATGTAGATTGGAATCTTGTTTCAGAGCATGGGAAGTCTCTGGGACAGGAATCTATCCCTCCAGCACATCCTATTTATTGTTGTGGTAGGTTTAGATCCCTAGAGTGTGTGGCTCGAGGGGATGGGGTTTTCTTTAGGTGGAGCATGTCCATCAATTCTGGGTTGGACATGGCCTTGTATGTCAGGCAGAGATCATCTCTGAGTAGGCGGTATGCAACCGAGTACAGCTGAGGTTTCTCTCATACATATAATTCATATCAACTCCACTATTTAGTGTTATAACTGAGAGTCAATGTAATGGGAAGTGGGACAACCATAAATGTGTATGGAATATTCTGTATTAGAACCCAGGACCATGAGTATGGCAGTCCTACATTTAACACCTGTTCCACAATAATGTTGAAATAACAATTGTCTATCTGTTTTTCAGTTCATGGCTATAAATTGCATGGTCACAACAGTAAAAAAAGGCTGCACACCCTGTACTAGAACCCAGGACCATCTGTACTCTAGCCCTACACTTACACCTGCTGCCACAGGACTAGTTACATAAAGTCTCCAAATTCCTAATCATTATTAAGGTCTCTGTGTTAACCACCATGCAACACCACTGTCTGAGTCCAGTCTGCAGCTGCTGGGGAATCTTGATAATTTCCATGCAATTTTGCTATGTGCAGTTGCATGATGGAACACAGAAATTGCAACACTGTATTGTTTTTGACTTTTGCTCTTTTACACCATGTTTGCAAGTGTTCTACAGGTGTTGTAGCTGCTTCCAGGGTGGGTCACTAGTCCAGTTTACACACTGCTGCATTTCTTGCAAACGAGATAAGCACAGCCAAGCCTGACATTCTTTTTTTTTTCATTTCCTGGGTTTCTGCTAAGCAGTAGATCATGCAAACACTGCCCCCCCCAAAACAGAACAAAAAAAAAAAAAGAAAGAAAAAAGGGAAAAGTAGCTGAAAGGAGGGTAAGCAGTCTATGACATATACACTATAAAATGTTAGTACATATGACATATTTATACATAGGTCTGGATTTGAACTCTCACTCCAATGAGCCTTCAGAACACAGTAAGGGTGCCTTATCCCCCTTTGCCACACAGACACCTTTGCAGCAAGGAACATAAATTATTCTGCATACAACCAGGTGCAACATCATGTATAGTAATATGAAAACATATATGTTTTATTTGTACATTCATTATTTTTGGATGTAATGCTCTAAGTGATCACACAACCAGTTATGAGTATTGCTTGCAAATATGCAACTCTGTCTTACCTCTCTGTATTTGCTGGTCATTGTTTTATCTGACCAGTAATCTGAGACATGCAGTCTGTAAGCCATTCTATATTATTGTTCTTAAAATGTGTGAGGATATTAAATTGTAATAATACCAGATGTGGTTGCTAACAAATGAACGGGAGGTTGGATGTTAATGAACAGAATGTGTGAATTGTGTGCTATTTACTTACATTTCCAACCTTGATAAAATTACATCTAACAGTTTGTAAGTCTAAACTGACATGATATAGGGCAGTCTGTATTGCTGTTGTGTTTTCCTACTTCTTACCAGTAATCATTCACAGTTGCAAGCCATTAAAAAGAAACGCCAAGGGAGTGCCTGCACTACATTTACATTTGGTACATGGAACTAAGTATTTGGGATTCAGAAATTCTAATGAATTCACACCTTATTTGCATCGACAGCCCTGAATCTACACCATAACAAGGCAAACGTGTAGTTAGGATACTGAAGGTGAGGAGACTTGTTTATGTGGAGAACACAGACAAAAGACAATTACTTTGGGCTGTATCTGTACAGAGGATTACTGAACTTGAGAAGGTATGCTTGCATTTTGTCATCTACATACTGCATATATTGAAATGAAATTAAGACAAATCTGTTTAATAGTTTATATATTGATTAGCAAAAGCTTTTACATTTTTATTTGTATGCATTAGTTAGAGGTGAAATGATGGCATGGGCATTTTTGTCAGGGCATTTCACAGGTATAGAAGATTGTCAATAACTTAACATAGAATGTTTTGTGTTAAATCTGTGGGCATGTTTCAGGGACAATTCATTTGAAAGCACTTTTAGCATTTCAAAGATGGTTTGTTAGCAAAATGTATCATTTGCCTGTTCTTTTGGGGTGGGGGAGCAAAACTGCATTTCTGCTATGGCACAAACAAGGATATGTTGCTATTGTTACTCTCCTTTTTTTGCACCCAGTCTGTTATTCATATTTCAGATCTCTAGACTGTTTTATGTTTTTCTATTAGGTAATATTGAAATGCTATCTTTTCTGTTTTATCTGGGAACAGTTACTTTGTAATTATGTCAGACTTATGTGTATTATCATTCTTTTGTCTTTTAGGACACCTAGGACTGTGCTACCCAGGTGTCTCAATCCTCAAAAACCACCTTTCACTGACCCTGAGAATCAGGTCATGTTGAAGCTATTAGGTGACATGTTGCCTTCCTGCTTGAGAGGGGATGTGAAGATATATCAGGCAGAATGCAAATTTTGCAGCAGATAATTGCAGATGTTAATGTAGTGGGTGGACACAGCAGGGCATATGACCAGATGTGGCATTCGGCCATTGACATGATCTCATCCGCACAGAGGAGAGCAGCTGCCATGGATTGTGTTCAGATATGTACCGACAGGAGGCCTGCTATACAGCCACCAATAACAGCAAATGAAGAGTTCCTGTTTACTGTGAGGGATACAGACATATTCTAGGAAAGTGCAGAACAGCATGTCCTTGACATTGTTGCTACTGTTTCAGGAAAAGAAAGCGTATCCAAGGAGGAGCTTCCAGGTAGGCTTTTGTATCTCAATTGTTAAATACTGTGGTATAGTAAAAAAATTAAAATGAACATGTTTGTGCAATTTCTCAATAATTTTTTTTTGGTGGGGGATTGAAAGTTGCTACAGTTAACACATTCTGATTGATTACACATGGGCTTAGGTTGGACTTTTCATCCAAGTTCTTGTTGGAAGTATAGTTAATGGACATATAAATGGGCAAAAGTATTACCCCCTGTGTTACTGTTAATTGTGATGATGTTGGCCTTACCTTTTGCTTAACTTTCACGACCATCCAACATACGGAGCATACCATTATCTGTACATGGCAAGCCAAACTAAACATTTTTACATCAGTACTGATGAGCAATTCAAAGAAATATTTTAGTGGGTGATTTTGATGTCAGGACTGTTGTGTGTATTGCTGTACTGTCTAATAGTGGCACCACTATTATTTTGTTATTATATGTTGGACTGTAGTAGTATAGGTATTAATTGTTATTGTGTTTGTTGCTTATTATCACAGG
The DNA here is from genome assembly GCF_019279795.1 of Protopterus annectens. Taxonomy (NCBI): domain Eukaryota; kingdom Metazoa; phylum Chordata; order Ceratodontiformes; family Protopteridae; genus Protopterus; species Protopterus annectens. The sequence goes on along the minus strand of NC_056725.1, from coordinate 874,621,760 downwards.
TGATCCTGACAGTGGAAGTACAGGACTTCTACCACCTGATATCAGAGTATCAGCAGTCTCTGATGATGATGTTGGCCAAACAGATCATGTTTGGGGGGTGCAGAAGTTGAATATGACACTGAGGTTGGCATAGAGCCATCTCCTGGAATTCCACAGGACACAGCCAGTAGGCCTATGCTGATCCATTCCAGTGAGCCCTCAGATATTGGACAGGTGGATGGTGAGACAATCAACCAGAAAAGTGTGGTTACTGTGGCTTCAGTGCATGTTGACTCTGGCCATAGCCAAAGTGAGGATGAGGTGCCATGCAGGAGAGTTGTTAAGAGTGCTTGGAGGAAGTCTGCTGCCCATCCTCTCCCTGATCAAGGTGTATCATGCCACTCAACATATGTTTAGGGCCATCATGTTGGCACAGGCACATTCCTATAGATGCTCCAGTGATTAGGGCTGTAGATGTGGCACAGGCTGACATGAGTGGCTGCCACCATAGAGTTGCCGATTCAATCAATTCATTGAATGACACATTGGAACGAGCGATGTCTGTGATGGAACATCTGAGGGGAGGGGGGGGCTTTCTTCTGGGCATAGATCAACCACATCATCTGCTGTTAGTCAATGTGACCATGCCCTATCATGCTGCCATAGTGACAGTACTTCTGCTGCTCTGTCATTGGGTGAGCTGTCCACACCCAAATGTGGCAGGCCATGGGGTTGTGGTCCTGGGCGCCCTCGTGAGGGGAACTTGTCCAGCAGACATCAGTCACATTCAGGTAGCAGCAGTGCATCTGACTGTGGGTGTGGACATGCCAGTGCAACTCCTGGCAGAGCAAGTTCTTATGTTTAGGGATGACAACAATGAACTGCCACCACTACCATGCACAGCTCACACCAGTCTGACATATCAAGCTGTAGAATTAGCACAGAGCTTGGCTGTATTCATGCAAACATTCACACACCAATTTCACCTGGAGAACCCATACAAGCACACATACAACAGTTGCATGGTTCAGCCGTGCAGCTTAAAATTCATTTTTGTCTCACTGCCATTTGTGGCTTTATGCAAATGCATGCTTCTCTTTCTTACTTACACACACTCACTGACCTTTTGTGTCAGTCTAGGCTTCCTGCTCCCATCACCTCCCCACCCCCAGAACACCCTGTGCAAGTAATGATAACGGTGCCGTGTCCCTGTTTTGTATCTTTTGGACTCAGGGATACATAAGCTTTGTGTCTGATGCTCAGGGTGCATAGCTGACTTAGTGTTTAGTGTATCTGCATTTGTGATGTTGAAATTGTAATTGTACATTTGACTTATACTGATCTTAGAAAGTTACAGTTGATAACATCAAAATGTTTCCATCTTTATTATTAATGATCTTGTGAGGGTTATGACATTTGAAACTGCAAAGTGTGTCACTACTTTCTAACTTCTCTCCTTAATGATTTTCCAGTACAAATGTGTGGTGCTAAACTGAGGGCATGCAGTGACCATCACTACTTTTGAGAGGTATAACTGTTAAATCTTTGATACCTGAGGCTTTCTACCTAATAATGGACACATACAGTATAAGGCAAATAAGTCTTTGCTGTCACATGTTAAGGTCATTTCTGTAAAAATCTCCTACTTTTTCCTTGCTTACACTATCAAGTAACAACATGTAAGAATATGCCATTCATTCATATTATAGAGTTGCGGTGGTGCAGCGGTAGCATTGTTGCCTTACAGCAAGAGGTTCTCCCATTCGATTCTCGGCTGGAGTGCCTTCTGTGTGGAGTCTGCATGTCCTCCTCACAGTCGAGTGGTGTTCGCAAGACATGCGCGAATGGGCGTGCCTTGGTTGAAGGTTGGGCATTGGGCTGGCACCTCGGCACCATAAAAATCGACTGCCAATCATCAGCGGACTGAAGTTCCGCTGTGGCGACCCCTAACCGGGAAAAGCCAAAAGAAAACAACAACAACACTCCAGGTTCAACATTTACCTTATAAAATCAGCAGTTGCAACACTTTTAGTTCAAGGCTGACTGTCTGATGCAAGCAGTACAAAGCCAATACATTGGGAGGTAAAGGTTGTGAGCGTTGTCTGGCATCAATGTTACTATATATATATATATATATATATATATATATATATATATATATATATATATATATATGTATATGTGTGTGTGCATAGGAGGAAGGTTGTAGGCCCTTAGGTGGTGAGCGAGTGTGCTATGCATTGTCTTTTAGCCAGCACAGGGGCATATTGAGCATGCCTATGTCTACCTACACCCACAGCAGGTGTTGCTTCCCCCTCTGACTCCTCACCCTTATGTGGCTGTAGTGACCTTGGCATTTGTGGTGAGATGTGTGCTCCTGCTGAAGCTTTCTCATGAGGATGTTCTGTAGCATGGCACATACTGTGAACATTTTAGTACATGACTGTGGATTGTTTTGCAGGGCTGTACCAGATGTATCTAGGCACCAGAACTGTGACTTCAGGAGCCCAAACACACACAATATGATATTTCTGGTTTGAGCGTTGGCCTCATTATGGTGTTCTTCAGCAGGTGTGTGTGCATTTCTGATGGGTGTCATCAGCCATGGTTCCAGTACATAACCTGCATCCCCCAGTAAGTGATCCTGTAGGATATCCCCCCTAGTGAACATCTGATACAGCTGGGAGCTGTGCCAGATATGTGAGTGGTGGTAATTGACTGGTTGCCAGCACACACTTTCAAGATGATTCCCTTGGCATTACACACAACTTGGCACTTAACAGAGTGGAAGCTCTTTCTATTAATGTACAGCCTTCCCTGTTCCCCAGGTGATGCCTTAATTTCTACATGTATGCAATCTATGGCACCCAAGTACTTCAGGATAGTGTGCTACAGGGTAGAACTCCTGCATATTTCTGGTCCTATCATCAGGAGTACGGGGAAAATATATATGGCTACTAGCATGTTGGAGAATATTATTCAGGAATTGATGGAAGATCCTGGATGTTGATGCCTGCACCACCCCTAGCATGTCCCCTTTTGGTGTCTGAAAGGTACCTGTAGCTAAGATTCTAAGTGTTATGCATACCTTTGTCTCTACTGGGATGGGTTCCCCTCAGTTTTCCCTGGCTCTGAAATGAGGACAACAGAGTTTGCAGAGTTTCTGTAGTTTGTCTCTATGCACCCTGTAGCACTCTACAATTTCCATATCATGTAGATTGTGATAAGTTACTTGGAGACTGGAAATTATTCTCCTCCTTGGCCTTGGTCTGTTAGTAGTGGCAGCAGCATAGACTTCAGCTTGTTGCACATACACATGAATTAAAGCAGCAGTAGCCCCCAATATTGTTTGTGTGTGGACTCCTTTCCATGGCTGTATTCCAGTAGGTATTGGAATTCGCAGGGAAAATCAGCACTGAGTCTACACAGTTGCTTTATAGCTTGTTGAATAGCTCCTCCATCTTGGATTGGTTGATTAGCATACATTTCAGCTGTTTATGCTGTAATTTGCATGCCAAGGTGTTTACCTTGTTTGCACGGCTGAGCTGCTTACTGAATCCAAAAGACTGCTCTACCGTGTGGTGGAAATGGGCCATGTAGACTTTATTGAATCTGGCCATTTAATTTAAATATAAGGGTTCTACTGTGAAATGTTGAATGCGTAAAAGCTGATGAATCACATCACTGAAAATAAATGGCCAAAACACAGAATGGTTAAAACTTAAGCCATAAGCGTTTTTTTTTCTTTTTCTTTTTTTTTTTTTGCTGGGGGTGGGACTCCCCACAACCTGTGAACATAGAACATATATGTAGTATCTAGTTTATATATCTCACACTGATGCTTATCTGTCTTGAAGATGCACTGTAAACTTCTTATTCTGCAATGCATATAAGAAAAACTCATTCTGAAAGCATCTAGACATGGTAGAGCATGTGCCTAACAGTCTTTGTGATTCATAAAAAAATTATCTTTTAGAATAATTGACTGTTGGGATAGTAGGGCTAGGTATTTAACTTGTCATTTTTCAACATTTTTTAAAAAATAATGTCCAAGTTTTTTCTTTGTCCTTTTTCCTTAACTGCCTGACAACCATAATTTTTCCTATAATCAGTTGGCCCAAGTACTCCCTCATGGGAAAAAATGATTATGGGAGACCACCAGCCTTATTTTGACCCCAACCCTTTCCCCAGTGGCTGAAGTGCATACTCATAGATGTGAAGGCCTACAACACCTTTGCTTGGGTCTGGGGGTGTGCACATTCCTTCAAACACACCCCGTCAATGTTACCAAGTGAATGAATCCCTAGCCCATGTACTGCAGCTATGCACCTCTGCCACAACATGGCGCTGTCTTCTTGATGGGATGCATTTCCTCCCTCCTTTTAGAGCGGTTGAGCCAGCACCAACTGCTCAGTTTGCCTCCTCTTCCACCTAGATTTTCCATTACAGACACTACTAATTGATCTCAGAGTTTCTAGACCTTAATAAGACCATCATCACTCTATGCTATCAAGCCAGGCTATGAATTTTACACACCTGTATAACATTTTCTATAACTTTCCACTGTCCCTGCTGTTAAGTAGAACCATGGTAAAATTCCAAGGCACTTTCTACAAGTTAAACCTTTCCTGCGTTCAGCTACCAATAATTTTGCCCTCACTATCCAAAAGATATTTAATGAATTTCCATGCTTGTTGGATGTCCAATTTGCCATTTGCATCTTCTTCAAAACCTTCTGTAACATTTTGTTACCCTATATGACTTTTCCAAAACATCTCAGATAACATCTGAAGTGGAAACAAAGTGGAATGAATGCTGTGCAGGTATATTAAGTCATGGCCCTTTCACATTTAGTGGCCCTCCATGTAGCGCAACACCATTTAACAGCAATGTGTAAGGAACAGTACTGCATCTTTTGTCACTAAAGCAACACCTGGAACTGTGATGAAGAAAACCAACAGACAATGTATTTCTAAACAAAACTGTAAATGCAGTGCTTATTAAACAGGATGTACAGAAAGAAGACCAGACAGATGTTACTTCTGAAAAGAAATAAATTTTCAAACATTAATTCCAGCTTTTTGCATCAGGTCTGTCAGACCACCATACAGTTTTCATGTATTATCTATCTATCTATCTATCTATCTATCTATCTATCTATCTATCTATCTATCTATCTATCTATATTGTTGCAGTTCACTTGATCAACACTATGTGTGATACAGGTGAACTGCTGTACATTTTGAGTGAAGGGCTGTTTATGTGAATGTGGTTTGGACAACATTTGGTTGGTCAACAAAGGTAAGGGTTGTGGCTGGGAGTCTGTGTGTGAGTGGGTGTGTTTCAGGGTTATGGTTAGGTAAGGGGATAAAATTTGTGTGTGTATGAATGGGATTGTTTTGGGGATAGATTTAGCATGTGTGTGTGTGTGTGTGTGTGTGTGTGTGTGTGTGTGTGTGTGTGTGTGGACATGTGTGGTGAGTGTCCAAACTGTCTTCTGTGCTGTTAGTGTTATGGAATGGGCTTTTCTAAGGTAAGCTGCACATTAGGATAGAGGCAGGGGCAGCGTTAGGGTTAGGATTAGCATAATTTAAAAGGTGAAGTAAGGGCCAAAGCCCAGAGTTTCAGAATTTGCTTAGTCCCTATGATATGGAGAACCAGCAATCTTTTTTCCTTTTTGTGTAGTCTGCAATTTGAAAAAACATTGTAATATGTTGGAAAGATAAAATAATTCTTTACATAGGTTTCTATTTCTTGTAGTGTGTGTGTATTTTGTAGATGAAGAAAAAGATGTAATTTTGTAATACACATTTAATTTGTAATACATTCACAGTCATTTTACCTGGTAAGACAATGTAGCTTGTCATAGTTTCAGATATTTTAAGCTTGTTCAAGTATCGTTATAAAATATTCACACAAAAAAGGTATACTGCAACTCCTTTAATGCAGGTTTTTGTAATATGCATTTAATTTATGTTATTATCAGTATATTTACTAGGAAGGCAAAAATAATATCATATTGTGGAGGGCTATATTTTTAGTTTCTTCAAGTGTCCTTATAAAACATATTCACATAAATTAAGGTGTATGACAATTCTTTATTACAGCTGTTCTTACACAAATCTACACTATGACTATGTTTTGAAAGCAGAAAATGCAACATTTGCCCAGTTGCACAAGCAAAATGGTTGCTATGTTTATTCCATAGGATATGAACTTCAAAGAATAAGGTCCTCCAGTTTCCCTGAAGTTTATCTTCGGATTCAGTAATATAGTTCTGCAGTTTTCCAGTTATCCTTGATATGGCGTTCTGTATGTGGATACCAAATGCAGGATTCTGCAGGCATTTCAGAGTGCTAGTATGTCAAATTACAGTATACTTGGTTTCCATTAGGAGTTGATAATATTACTTCTTTTCTTGGAGAAGAATGAAGTACTTCCATGTAATATATATGAGTTGAATTGGCACTGTATTGGAAGTAAAAATTGTGCATATTTCTTTACAACAGTGAGCTTTATTCTCACTAGAATCCTCAATGACAAACTGTAGATGAAGATAAAGATGTATGCTAAATGAAGTCTACGTTTGAGTGTTGTAACATCTTTTTTGAGAAATTTGCTAGACATTTTCATATAGTTTTGCAGTCCGAGTTCTGCATTGGAAGTTTCCACCAGTAGTCTTGAGCCATTTTTCTCATTCATTTCACAATGTGATGTGATTTAGCTGGGAAAATAAACTTCACAAAAATATCTTTGATGTTTTCTTATGATATCAGAACAGAAAGATAATTATTCACAGAAAAGTAACAGTTTTTTCACCTTAAAGGTTATATTTAAAATACAGATACAAAGATTTTACAAATGCAGACTAACAAGTGATACATTTGAGTTGCTGTAGTCTCCTTGCCATTGTGCTATTAGCTCATGTAATACGATGCATGTATTGCAGTGTCCAGGTGTTGTGCTGAGCATTTTTAAGACAATATGAACTTCAGGTGAATTGGCACTTCTCTAGTTACGTGTGTGTGTGTGTGTGTGTGTTTGTACACGTTCTTCCTGTGATTTGTTGGTGTCCTGTCTGTGATTAGTTTCTTTGCTTCCCACCCACTGAGTACTGCAATACTCTCAGTCTCTCTCTTGTGGTCCTGTAGTGGGTTGAACAGATAATCAGCAAATGAATGAATGAAAGATGTGTGAAAACATTGTCATTTGTAGGTGTCTAGGGTCAGAGCTGCCATTAGAAATAAGTAAACTATAGCATTTACAAATCACCGAGTCTCAGTTGAACCTTCAATCCAAGTGTCATGCCTGTGTTATCTTCTGTCAATTTACTTTTCTCAGGCATTTATGAAAACACTCTTTTACTTCTTAATATACATTCTCCTGCTACCTGCTCTTTGCAGTTTTGATATGGATTCATCTTGGCTGCACATCAGGTAGAGATTCTTAGACTACGTCTGTATGAATTTTTGCCTGCAGGTGCTTCACTAAACACTTGACTTCTTTCCTTGGCGTAAGTACATTGATGTGATATGTTTGCTCTCTCTTTCTCTCTCTACAGGCTTATAGTTCACTAGACTCACTGCATTTATTCTTTCAATCGCTTCAAATGGCCCTTGGCAGCTAGCCAAATATTTGCTCTTCGTGGAGAGCACTACTAGTAATATATGATTTCCTGGGTTGGGCTTTTTTACTATAAACTTGTTGTTAACATCTCCTGGGTTTTCTGAGTGTGTTCCTTTACTCCAGGCATAACCAACATCACCCTACCTTACAAAATAATGCCGAATTCTGTCATGCATTTAAATGGTGTCTTCTGTTTTCCCAAAGTTTCTTTAGCAATATCACACAGTACTTTGACATGCCTGCTCTGCAGAAGTTCAAATGGGGTAATCCACGTTAAAGCTTGTGGTACCTCTCAGAATGCAAACTTTACTATTTGTTTCAAATCTTTTCTTAGCATGAATTTCAGAGTCTTATTGAACTTTTTTACTAGCCTATTAATCCACAGATGGTAAACTGATGTCTTCAGCTGTTTGACTGAAAGCACTGGCATTGCTGATGCTCTACTCTTGATACAAAGGGAGTGTCTTGGTCAGTAAATATCTTTTTAGGGATATTCACTCTGGTGAGTAACCATACCAGTTTCCTAGTAACAGCCCTAGCATTAGTTTTTTGTAATGGCATTGCTTCTGGAAATTTCATAGCATATGTAAATGACAATGTTTTTACACATCATTCATTCATTTGCTGATTATCAGTATTACTAATATGTGCTGATACCCAATGCTAGACTTTACTAATGGCCCAAAAATATCCATAGCAAACATTCAAATGGAACCTCTTTAATAAGCACTAAGATTCTGAGATTCTGATATATTGGATTGTTTGCAGTTTATTGGGATTATGGACAAGAGGCACAGAGATTTTCTACCTCTTTATGCTTAGTTAGTAAAATCTGAATAGTGTTGTTGCCTTGGTTTTGTCCATAGCCAGGTGACCTCTTAATAGGTTAAAATGAACTAGCTTCATTACTTGTGTCCTATAAGGTATTCATGCCAGTAATTGATGTAGAATTTCTTTCCTGTCTTTACTTACCGTATCCTTCAATTCAAAATACCTAAAGCATCATCTCCCCTTGTGTTTTTTTAAAGTCTATGTGGATTATCTGTAAGCCCACTATTTCAGGGCTACTTTCAACAGTTGCTTGTCTTGAGGTGGAAGGTATAGCTTTCTCCCTCAGAAAAACTGGCAGCATAACTTCTATGCCTTCTGCTTTACTATCTCTGTTAAATGTACAAGCCTCTTTAGTAGTGGTTGATTGTGTACCTTGGGCCCTGTACACATTTTTAGGATCACACATATATACATGTGTTCTTTGATTTACATTCCTGATTCTATAAATTATATATGCCCTTCCTCATCACTGTTGCAGTTATTTACCCTTGGGGTATCCTCTTAAGTATAGCCTAACATCTAGCTAGCATACCAAAGTCTTAACAACTTCCAGGCATCATATGTCAGAAGTATGTCCTACATGTAAGGAGTAAGGTACATATGCGACATATGGATGCCTAATCCTCAGAACTGCTTTGCTGCCATCCAACACTACCTCTGAATTCAGCCTGTATCCCTGTCACTGAGCTGGATCACCTACCACACATTCTAAGGGTAAGTGCCCCATTGGGGTTCCTTCCTTTCCTCTTTTTCTCCTTGTAGTTTGATTTTATTTCATCCAGGAAAGGAAAATGTGAGTGTGGGAGGCAAATTCCCCATAAAGATAGACACAAGAAGTGTATTTTTTGTTTGGTGCTATACACAACCATATGCAGTGTGAGATTTGTCAGACATTTGTACCCAAGACACTCCACAAAATTGTCTGTTGCTCTCTCTATTTATTTGGGAAACCAATGTCTGAAGCTTTTGGCTCATGGTAGCATGGCTGAATCTACCCACATCAAAATTCAACTGCCACTTAAGAAAAAAGCTAAAAAGGCACATACTGGTCCTGTTGCTGTCCAGCCTACACCACACATCTATCTCTGGTTGGATGTAGAACCTGAGGACTGTTTGGTGCTGATGCCAGTTCCCTCTCCAGTGACCTAGTTGAAAGCTGACATGAAGTTGTCTACTCACATGTCCACCGAGGCTGAGTGCCATGGAAGATGTGCATACGTCTCTTACAGATTTGAAGGCAGAACCATGGTAGGTTATATTTGAGGGGCCTAGGAGAATTCCCCAAATATTAGGCAAAAGGTGCCTGGTACCCTCATTGAATCTAGGCAGGGGTCTGACCCTCCTAGATTCATTAAAGCAGATGTTCCTTTAAAACAGAAACAAAAAAACAAATGTGTAGTTTCTGTGGCTAAGGATCCTCACAAAGAGGGACAGGGCTTTACTCAGGTGCTGTTGAATGTCCGTATGACCCTGAAACCCCACAAGGGGTGTTTGGCCTTGCTTCTGTTCCCTGGCTATAAATCTTTCTAAGAGGCCTAGGAATTCTGATTTTATGAAAGTTAGCATATTCCTAACAGATCCACTATCATCTTACCCTGAGGTCTGATGAAGAAGATTCTCTGTCCCCTTATTCTCTTTTTGAAGAATTACCTTACTTGGATATAGTGGTCCCTATAATGGAGCACTTTAAATGGGACTGTTCACAGTTTTCTGAAATTCAAAAGAGATATTATGAACTCTTGCAAACTGACTCTGCCAGGCCTTCTGCACTTCCTCCTGTTTTAGGCACCCTTTGGGATTAATTTGCAGCAGCTTCCCAGGCTGCTGACTCTCAACCCCCAGCCCCTAAGAAGACTGACAAATTTTATAAAGTCCCAGAGGATCATAAGTATTTGTATAAAAGTCCTTCATCTGATCCTGCTGTTGTTTCCATGTCCACAGATAAGTCAATCAAACTGCTAATGTCTTCCAAGCTTTGACCTTCTGACAAGGACAGATATGCTATGCAGAGGTAGGGAAAACTGTGTATGCTTCTGCTAGTTTGGCCTTTAGGGACGTTAATTATCAGACCAACATGACTAGATATGTCCTGGCTCTTCTCTCCCAGATTGGGGGTGGGGTGGGGGGTTGGTTGATATGCCTGATATGGACAGTATGACTTCTGCCCTTTCTCTTCTACATTCTGCCTCTCAGGTGGCTCACTATTGCATTAAATGAAGCTATGATGCTGCTGATGCATCATCTAGGGCAGCTGCATCTGGTTCTGTCATGAGGAGAAACTCTTGGCTGTGCCTTCAAGCCTTAACTGAAGAGATTAAGGCCAACATTTTAGATTCCCCCTTAGGCAGACAGAATCTCTTTGGCACTACTGCTGCAGAATTGTTTAAAACTCTTCAGGGTAAAGATAAGGCTATGCAATATGTAAAACAAATCTTTGTTTCCCCTGTACCAAAGTTATAGAGTAACTATCCAGCTAAGTCTTCTTTTATCTGTTGGCAGCCTAGACAACCTGCAGGGAAAATTAAGGTTTCTACATGAATTGTCCCAGACAAACCCACTCAGAGTTCTAAGGGCCAAAAACCTCCTTTTCCTGACAGATCTGCCTCTGACATCCAGCATCCCCTTCCCCTTGTCCAGATTTCTCTGTCCCTCAGACTAACCCTTTCCTTAACTGATTGGCAACAGATAACCACAGATACCTGGGTTCTCTCCCTCACCCAAAATTGTTATTTTAAGTACCCGCCTCTATTTTCTAGCCTTCTTCAGCATCCTCATTTTCCTTTGGTTCTGCAGGATCTGGTGGATCAGGAAATCATTCAAACTGTTGCCTTTTCTCAGCAGGCAACTGTTTTTTTATTCTAGAATGTTTCTGGTTTCTCAATGTCCCTTTCTTCACGATGTTGTCTCTTCAGATACTTTTCCCTCTGTTTCGTCCTCAAGCTTTTCTGGTATCTCTGGATTTAAGGACTCTTACCTCCATATTCCTATTAACATTCTCTTCAGGAAGTTTTTGCATTTCTCTATTTATTCCTCATATAATCGGTTCTTTGCTTTGCTTTTTGGTCTTTCTTCAGCCCCAAGGGTCTTTACCAAATGTCTGGCCCCTGTGATAGCCTTTTGCAGACATAAGGGAATTCATATATTCCCTTATTTGTATGTCCTTCTAATTCAAGCTTGATGGTTCTGATCATAATGCATACTATATAGACCTGACAAATGTCAACCCCTTTGCAGTTGATAGGAGCTATGTAGATAGTACTGCAAGAATATTCTACAAAAATGCGACCCGTTTAGTCTACTAAAATACAACATGTTAAGACTATATTACACAACTCTGGCCCATTAATGAATGAACAACCCACCGAGTCACATAAAATCAGAAATTTTACAATATGGGGGGGGGGGGGGGCTTCCATACTGGCAGGACAACTGCTTCGCATTTTTGACTTCACTATGTCTTCTCTGTCATCAAGAATAGCTATCCCATCTGACAACAGGTCAGACCTACATGAATGGGTGTTAATGCCATGTTGTTGCAGCAAACACCTCCAGAGTCAGCAGAGCTGGATCTTGCAAATCAGGCCGTATGCAGGATAATGAATCAGGGCTCTGCCAGCCATACTAGTATCTTGTTACTTGGCTGTCTTTCCCCATTTACAATAAACTCTGTTTAAACCTGTCAGTATCCTTACTATTGTCTTCTTTACTTTTACAGTTATCATAGAAATTTGGATTTCATTTAAAACTTTTATTTCAAATTTTACAGAAAAAACACTGACAGACATTTTCTGAGTACAACACTCACACTGAGTATGAGAAATAATGAACTTCTGTTCCCTTGAAGTTCACATTAGGGAAAACACATCTGGCAACCCATTAAACTACAAATGATGTGTTGAAATTCACACTTAAAATGGATACCGTGTATTACAAATTATCAGCTATGTGAAGGGTGCAGGAATTCAAAAGAGAAATGTGTAACACACTTTTGGTGACAGCCTTTGACAGCCAACTGGGCACATGTCCCTTTTCAGGAGCAGCCCAGGAGTAACATGTAGTGAAGTAACATGGTCAGAGTCACATAGAAGACAGATGAAGGTTGAAGGAATCAAACCCTATACTACAGAAAGCAGCTCTTTAACAGCTTCTAGCCTTACTCATCTGTATTAAGTACAAGAGAAACTATTGCAGCCTAAACACAGTGCATTTCATACCTGTGTGCCTAGAAAAAAAGCTAAATTAAGAATGCATTCACAGTTAAAATATTAACATGAAAGTCAGGCTTTATGTTGTCCAGTTTATTCATAGTTAAATACTAAACATATTGTCAACATTGAACAGAGCAAGGAAACCAAGGATCATATCCAAAGAATATGGATCATAAGATTATGCTCCTGTTTATGACAATAAATTTCCTTTTACACCATAACTGCTTTGGTTCATAGGTAGTTTGTTTTGCAGTCCAAGGGACCATTGAGGAGCCTACTCCAAATTTCCAGTTGTCCCAAAGCACAATTTGGTTAACTGACTTGTTACAGGGCAGGGCATAAATATGAATCAAAATCAGAGATGCTCTGCAAAATTAAAGACTTTTAAAAACAAATTACTCTAGGTCGCATAAAACGTTAATAAGTCAACAGGTTTTACAACAACATGCATTTTGTGAACCACAAAAACTATGCAACTCTAAAGACTGACATTAGCTGATTGTAACCCTCTGTGATTTACCAAGAAAAGATAGAATCTGGCAGTAGGTATGGAGGATTAAGGGCTCCTTCTTGTAGCTAAGGTACAGGGTTGGTTCTATTTACCTGAAGAAGTCACTTAACCAGACAGTGCCCCATAACACAAAATTACATCCTCTACTTACCCAACTTAGAGAAGAGATTCAACAGCAGATCCAAGTAAAACTAAATTGTGCTCTCAGATTCAATTTTGAAATCCTCAGTACCTCAAGTGAAGTAAATGTAAATCTGCCATGCTCTGTTCCTGTTGTAGTAAATCAGAATGCTCCTGATACTACTTGTGGGTGATTTGTGGAAACTATCTACTAATCTTGGTTCTGTTGGATGGTCATGCCCCCCCCCCCCCAAAAGCTGTGTCCCTGGGGAACTGCCTGTTTTAACCATGTTACAATCCTCTGCTGTTGTTGAGTACTTTCCTTTATTTTACTTTGTTCTCCTTCTCACTTATTGTGAATGGATAACACACTCTCAGGTTTCTTTTTCTTCTCTGTGTTGCCCACCATCTGCAAAAGTTTTCTCAAATAATTTTTTTCAGTTTTGTTCCTTTACCTATAGTTACTTGCCCTGAATGACCTGCATTAATTGAGCTTACTGCCTGATGCTGACAGACATGGGTTCTGGTTGTAAACAGTATACTTTCCCATCTTAGTTGTAACACAATGACATAGTTCTGACTCAAGTTATTTTAGCTGTAGGCTTGTCACTCTGCATGGGAACAACTTCATTTGTAGCATGTAAAGCAGTTTTCAAATTTCTACCAGCAGCATTCTGTTCATTATTAGTAGCACAGAACTAAGCAATGCATTTCCCCACATATTTGAAACAAAATAGGATATTACCGTTCCTTTTTGTTTCCCAGATGACATCTCTTACTGTACTTTTAGACTTAGAAGCAGGCATTTCAGCTTAAACATAGTGTCATTAACTACTAATTGTTTTATTAAAGTTACTAGCTTATCAGAGCTCTTGAAATCAGTTTGAGCCACTCACTTTCTTATATTAGGGATCAATAATTTAAGCCGGTCTACTACTAACATTTTTAACATTTTTCATTTGCTGGTGCTGTTATGTTATAGCCATAGCTACAATATATGCTTTACATCATGCATCTGTGGTCTTATCAGTTTGCCTGTATTAAAAGCCCAGTTAGAAAATTGTATTGCTTCTACCTCAGAGGTTATTCCACTCCTAGCCAAAAATTAGCCTTTAACTTTGTAACAGCCCATGTAATCTGTTCCCTCCATGTCCACGCAAATTACCAGTGTCTCTTCTGTTAGCTAGGATGATAGGAGTTTGTACAGTCTACTTACTGCCAGTATACAGTGGAGGCATAATGCTCAAATTCTAACAAGCAGGCTTCCACATGGCCCTCCTTGTCTTTTTTTCTCCATGGCAGGCACATTCTTGGGATTAGTAGCCACATTGCTGAGCATAACCTGTTGTTGTTGTATCAATTTATTAGTCTCTAGCTTAGCCTCAACCATTTTCAAAAAGTCTTCCATGACCGGGGGTCATCAAGAAACAAGTGCAAGAAAAAAATATGTTGATAATCACACACAGGCAGCAGTCTAAATGTCTGGGGGAAATAAAGGTAGCAGTTCCATAGGGAATTATTAACTGAAAATGTAATGCACTTAACAGCAGATGTATTATGAGGAACTGATGTGCAACTGAGTACGTACACACCACCGGCGTAAGGCTCTGGAGACAGTAAATATAAAAAGAAGCACGCATCTTTGTCCGAAATGAGAACACAAACAACATCTCTTGTCTTTTAAAATGAACTGATTCGATATCTTTCAGGTTTTCTCCAGGATATATATACAGTTTGTTTACTTCTTCTAGTAATAAGCTGCACTTGAAAGAAAATTACAGGGTTTCAGGACTCTACCAGGTTCAGACTGCATCAATCATGATTTGTAGATATCTTCATCAGGTATTTCTCTACAGCAGAACTGGGCTGGGCTGTTGTACTCAGTGCCTCAAAGATGTTTTTCAAAAATCTGTTAATTCTCTCAAGGTCTCTGTTAATGTTTTACATAAAGACATAACTTGCTGTTATCTGCTTGTAGGCTTCCTAAATGTATCACGATAATTGTCAGTTTGTGCCTTGTTAGCTAGCTGATACAGTCAGATTCCTATCAAAGTTGGCACATACACATTTTATCTTATGCATAAGAACATACACACATGTATCTATGGGAGCGCTACAAAATCCTGAAAGCCCAAAATCCTGAAGCCTAAAATCCTGAGACCAAAATCCTGAAAACTCAAAATACTGAATCTCATAATAATGAAAACACATATGTATATGTATGTTTGAGTGTAGATGTGATTCACACACATAATAGCCCAATGACAGTAGAAGAACTGCAGCTACACATGAATTTGTTTATTTACATTTTTAACTTGATTTTTTTCTACACAAGTGGACTTTTTGGCAGAGTCTTTTTCACCTGTGTCAAAAATGCACTGTGGAGCATATGCGTAGCTAAGTAAAGAATATCTTCTTCCCCTCCGCAACACAATGCAAAAGTAATCAAAGAGAGGACAAAGACTATGACCAAGATTCACGAAGGCTTGCACGGAGTGTAAGAGACGTGCAACACTCCATGCAAGCCTCGCGATCCAGGAACAGCCCTAAACTCCGTGTAAGAAACCAGCTAAAACGTCTCTTACATGGACTGGGCGTGGACAAGCTAAATACCTCACTTGCATCAGAAAGGTATGCAAATTAGGTATATTAGCGATCCACGAAACAGAAACCAGTCCGTGTAGGAGACGTTTTAGCTGCAGAAATGTACTCAGTTGACAACTGAGTACATTTCTGCAAAATCCACAACGGAGTGATGTCAGCTCCCAAAAAAGGTTGCATATGAATCAGGCAGCATGCCAATGGGCAAATATGTGGCCATTGGCATGATAACCCGATGCAAAAATATTAAAAATATAATTTTTTTTTTTCGGCAATCACCGATGTTTAAACCAGCGCAGCCCAGCAAAGCTGCGCTGTAGAAAAGCATAAAAAAGAAGGGTATAAACCCGCAAATGTGGGATTCATGTAATACATGGAATGACAATGCAGGGACCAGCAGACCAAAACCAACATGGCCACCGTGTAGTGGTTGCTAAGGGGGGAAGCTGAGACTAAGACATGTAACTAAGCATTAGTAGGCAATCTTATGTAAATGAGGGTTAGGATACTGAATACCACAGTCACATAACAAATGAGCATGGCCTGAGTAGTGTAAGAGATACAAAAGGGGGAGGAATAGAGTAGGAGATAGGTGACATCACTGGGGGGAATGGTAGAAAGAAACGCAGTTCATTGGAGGCCAGTGTAACATGACAGATGACAGGCACAGATCATAGAAAGAGGTGTGCCACTAGATAAGTCAAGGAAAGACAAGAAATGGAAGGTGTACACTGTTACCTACACTAAAGTTTCTTGCTGGACATGCATGCGCACGTGTGCGTGCAATAAAGCGCGAGTAAGGCAGTGTGAGTATGTTGGAGGCTGTTGGCAGACGTGTAACAGTGTTTGCGCGGGTGTACGCGCGTGTAAGACAGTCTAAGTATGTTGGAGGCTGTTGGCAGACGTGTAACAGTGTTTGCACAGGTGTACGCGTGTGTAAGACAGTCTAATTATGTTGGAGGCTGTTGGCAGACGTGTAACAGTGTTTCTTGTGGGTGTACGCATGTGTAAGACTGTCTAAGTATGTTGGAGGCTGTTGGCAGACGTGTAACAGTGTTTGCGCGGGTGTACGCGCGTTTAAACCTGAAGTAGATCCTTAACTGTGTAAGCACATGTGCGCGCGTTTAAGCCACTGTGAGCGTGTTTCAGGTAGTATGCAAGTTGCTCCCCCCTGAGGAAACAGAAAGGAAAAAGGAAGCAACAGAATTAATAGGAAGCTAGCAGGGATAACTGCTGAAGCTAGCAGGTGAAAATAATTAGAAGCAGGCAATTACACAGGCAAATCAGTAGGCCAGCCCAGCACTTAAAACACTGCAAACAGTACTGCAGGATGTTGTCATTAAGAGACACTGCAAAACAGGAGTAAGCTAATAGAAGTGAAAACTGAAAAAGCTGAACTCAGAGCAGAAATGCTAGGGGCTGCCATAGCTGTCTTAATGAGACATAGGAGACTTGCTGAGGGTGGTGACAATGCAGATGGTGCCAGACAACCCACAGTGAGGAGACGGAGAAGAGTGTACAGGCCCAGGGTCACCTACCACGGGTTACATGAGCTGGAGATAGTAGAGCGCTATAGAGTGGACACAGAGCTCCTGCAGCAGATTGTTGAGCTGTGCAGGCCACGCCTCACACACAGAACCAACAGAGGGGAACCCATCCCAGTGGAAACCAAGGTATGTGTTGGCCTAAGAATACTAGCAACAGGTACCTTCCAGAGACCAACTGGCGATATGATGGGGATATCACAGGCATCAGCCTCCAGGGTACTACACCAGTTCCTGGATGCCATGTCAGCACATGTCGGTGATCATGTATATTTCCCCAATGCCCGTGAGGTATTAGCCAGCAATATGCGTCTCTTCCAGCAAATAGCGGAATACCCTGAGGTACTGGGTGCTATAGACTGCACGCACATACGCATCAAAGCACCAGCAGGAGAGCAGGGTAGGGCCTACATAAACCGCAAGGGCTTCCCCTCCATCAACTGCCAGGTCGTGTGTGACACCCAGGGCATAATAATGAATGTGTGTGCTGGCTGCCCTGGGAGTTATCACGATTCCCACATCTGGCATTTGACGCAGCTGTACCAGACATTTGCCAATGGGGACATCCCACATGGACACCTAGTGGGGGATGCAGGTTATGCACTGGAGCCGTGGCTGATGACACCCATCAGAAGCGCACACACACCTGAACAGGAACGCCATAATGAGGCACACGCACAAACACGTAATGTGATAGAGCGTGTGTTTGGGCTGCTCAAGTCACGGTTCCGGTGTCTGGACACATCTGGTGGAGCCTTGCAGTACACACCAACTACATGTACCCAAATTGTCATGGTATGTGCTATGCTACATAATATGATCTTGCGAAAACAGCTGCAGCAGGACCAGCATAGGGCCGGGCCAAACAGCCCCCCACCATTGCCAAGGCCAGCACAGGCAGAGCGAGGAACAACCTGAGCCTGCCCCAGTAGGCAGAAGGAGGCGTGCCCAGTATGCCCTGGCCTTGGCAAAGAGGCAATGCATAGCACATACATTGGCACAGTAGGAACCTTGGGAATGATACCCCTCTCTGACTCACTCATATAGTAACAGGGATGCCTAACATGACACAACCTGCTCTCAAACATGTACAGGGAAGTGTAATATGTGCATCCGACAGAGGCAGCCCTGCTGCACCACCTGAAGCATGAATGCTATGTGTCAAGTAATGTAACACCAAGTACTATATGCACACCTGTGGACCCTGACTAACATCCTATCCTCACCAAGCATCATGCCACAACATGACAACGAGATGATCAAGTGCAACAATTGACTGAAGTATCGCAGTTAGTCAAAGGGGACCCAATGTGTGCCGGTCTGGGATGACAAGCTAAGCATGACATGATGCACCATCTGCTAGGACTGGCGTGCACCTATCAGTGCAGGCCGTATGGATACTGGCAAAGGCTGTCGTCACCCACAGTGTGCCCTGAATAGGTAAGGCGCAAAAGACAAACCTATCTCCATAGGTACCAGAAAGGATAAGAATATGATAATGGATAAGTTGAAACAGCAAGATGCATGCAGTCTGGACTCACCCAGTATGGAGAATGTTGATAACTGTGCTGTAACAGAAAACTGAGGAAAGGCCCACAACAGCACCCTAACACTATCAGGTTACACCCCATACTGTGCTGTACAGCCGCAAAACTTGGAACAAGCTACAAAAGGAGGGTGACTAGCAAGAATTGGCAAGGATAACCACACCCCCATGTCGGTACCACAACAAAAAGCAGCATGGACTAGCCATGCTCAAGTAACAGTGGCTAAAACTGCCCCCCAGTTAATAGCCTGCTACAGACTACTGTCCCAACACCAGGAACTGCATCTGGCCTATGCTGGAATACATGAATATATCAAGTCCTCCAACCCACATTATATTGGGTGACTGCAAATACCCAGACATATAGACTTGGAACATTATACTAGCTCCAACAGTGTCGGACAAAGGTTCATAGAATCCACAAACCAAAAGGCCCAGGAACAACGTACCACTCCCACAAGAGGGGTAAGCATACCGGATGTGATAATCAGCAACATGGGTACTGGATGTCAAGATGAGAAGTGCATTGCTCACTGGTAAAACCAAACCATAGAGTAATCACACTGGATATCCAAAACCTGACCACAGTCCCTGGCTGGGAAACCACAGTGGAAAACATGTGTTAAGCAATATCTGCACCACTCCAAACTGATGTGGAATCCATTAAAGGTCCCGTGCAGGTGCAAAATATGGGCCACACCACAGAACCTGTAATACAGCCATTCCATGAACACTGCCAGGAATGCTTGGATTATGCAGTCCTAAATTAAAACAAGACACAGTGCCTATATCTGGCATGGTGGACACCACCCATAACCAAAACATGCAAGAGAACGAGGAAGCTACTACATGATAGAGCAAACATAAACAATGAAGTAAGCACAGATCAGTAGTATGGCAATACCATCTGTCCACACATGCAATCCACTAAGGCCAGCCACAACAAGTGGAATCTGTGAAACCCGAGGCAATGTCACACCTGGCCCAAGTACACAGACAACCCCCAACACCACCCAAGAAATACAAAATATGTGAGAGATGCAACCATCCATCCAAACAGGAGGCTGAGCTCCCTCAACCCAGTACTCCCAAAACAAGTCAGTAGGAGAAGGTAACCACACACACCACAAACACAGTCCCACATAGACCTATCACAACTGCAAACCAAACACATAAACACAGACAAACATTCCCAGAGGCACAAATTAGAAACATAGCACACCAACAGAGGCCTCTAAAGCAGACACCCAATCAAACAGCCCCCAAACATAGCACATGCAACACATAGCACACAAAGCTGGTGTGCCAAATAGTCACAGGCCAGAAGGAGAAACAACATGCCTGATACAGTTGTAATAGGTGACTCCATAGTCAGACACTCCACTGTCCTGCACACCAGACTGAACAAGGGAAAGGGTACAGTAAGCTGCCTGTAGGCTGCCACAATATGCCACATAACAGAAGTATGTAGGTCACTCCAAAGCAAGTAGAAATATGATGCAGTCATAGTCCATGCTGGTGTGAATGACCTGAGATGTACCACCCTAGACTACAGGAAAAGAGACATAGATGAGCTATCTGATTATGTAGTCCAGGCCGGTATGACACTGACCGTTCGCAGCATCCTACCCTTACAAGAGTAATGCCACAGTACAAACACGGAATGATCAGTCATAGCAAGTGGCACACTTACTGGTGTTAGTCCAAGGGGATGCAATGTCTGTCCGCCTGGGATGTCATGCTTGACAAGCCACGCAGCTGTCCTTGGGATGGCCTCCACCTGTTACCCCTGGGCGTCTGAATATTGGATAAGGCCTTTGCCACCTCCATAGAGCCTTTCGTAGGCAAGGCTGAAAAGACTGACCCACCACCCTACAAAACATAAGTGGGAAGAAACATAAGGGAAATGCTGACCAATGCCAGATGTGTACACCCCAATATGCATGCTCGAGGCCAACCCAGAATGGAGAACATCGATGTCTGTGCAGTGACAGAATCCTGCTGCAAGCCTCCTGACAGCACACCAGCACTACCAGGTTATACCACGTATCATGTGTCATGGCCCCAAACCCTGGAACGAAACATAAAAGGAGGGTGAGTATCCTAGTCAGCACAGACACCCATACGTCCAGGTAACTGACAATGCACAAGGCATTGGAGTACACACATGTGCAACTAACTGTAGCCAAGACTGCTGTGCAGTCTGTAGTATGCTACAGACCGCACTCTCACACACAATAACCCCACCCAGCTGTCCTGAAGACAATGGACAGTATGAATGTCCCACCAAATAACAAACAAGGTACCACAAATTACCACATAGGTGGTAAACCAGTATGTATAGAAAGAGGAACCAGGGACCTAGGGACACACGTGGACAGTAACCTGTTATGTGACACCCACATTGCCAATGTGGCTAGGAAGACTGTCTACATGTGACACTGTAGCAGGAAAGGAGTCACATCTACGGCAACAGAGGTCATTGTGCCCCTATACTTTTCTCCAATCACACCCATAATCCAGTAAAATGCCTCATATATCATACCTGACACCTGCAGCAGTTAGAAAGACCTCAAAGGTACCTCACCAATAGGATAAAGGGTCACAAATACATGTCATATGCTGCCTGGCTGTAGACACCCCAGCTGAATCCAGTCACATACGGCCTACACAGAGGCATTGCATGCCTGTTGTAGGAGGCCATGCCCAACACAGGAGTAATGGACATGCCCCACCCTAGAAAACACAAAGCCATTGGAGCTGTGAGAGGGAGAGATGTCAACCTCAACTAATAATGAAATAGGATGTGCTGGTGGGACAGATACATATTCCAGAGGCTCCCACACCCTGGACCAGAATCCCATTCCATGTTAGGCAGAGCCCCTCACTGACACACTTCAACAGGAATCTTGCCAAGTGGATGGATGATTGTAGAGTTTCACTGGGGGTCTTCACTGTGTCATGTCCAGACAGGGGCACAGCCAAGCACAACATCAATGGCCATAATATGCACATAGCAAGGGGTGTCAAAAGCCACACACACTCTGGCTAGGCTAACAAATGCCCAGGGTGGATAGCCTAGTATGACCCTATGAACCTATGAAGATACAAATTGTACAGGACACTAAGGATAATCCCAAGGCCTTCACAACTGATGGTAGGAACCATGTTGGGAATTCACAGATATGCCCTGAATCACACAAATATCACAAACACACACACATACTGCCAACATACATCCTGACAGGTGCAGTGCAACCCCCGAATGCAGAATATCTATCCCAGCAGACTGCTGGCCCCCTGACATTGCAGATGCTGAGGTAACAGCCAACATCTACAAAGCAAAACACACAGCAGCAATGGTATGAGATGTTGTCCTGGGCTTAGTGCAACATGGACTTCAAGATGAGTGGAATGCAAAACCACACTACTGCTTAATGTCAGCCTTACCACAGAATATGTACCCAAAGAGCAGTGTACAACAACAGTGGTCCTTCTCAACAAAGGTGTTGCCTGAACGGATACTGAACAGTACCACCCCAGAATCCTGAGAAGCTCGGTTTGCACAGCTATGGAAAGGATCAGCATGTACCACAGACATAAAGATATTGGGGACCTACTGACACTGGACCCAACCCAGTGTGGCCCACCCAAGTGCAGATCCTGCCCCTAACCATGTTTGACTCAATTGAAACAGCCAGTAAGGTCATTGATGAGGGCAATGTGCTCCACACAGTGTATCTGGACCTTGCAAAGGCATCTATACAATACCCTACGTGTTCATCATAGATAGGCTCACCAGCCTAAATATAAATCCACATGTCAGTAGAGGGGTTGCAAACCAGACCAAGGACAAAACAGACATGGTCAGACATGCTGCAGCCATGTCAGACTACAAACCAGATATAACTGGCATCCCACAAGGCTTCGTCCTGGGATCTCCCGCGTCTGGTATATATGTCCCATAGGTACAGGCAAACATGGAAGGACTGTGTCCGAACATGGTTGCAGAGGACTACAAACTGCTCACCACATATGATCCACCAGCTGACACAAGCATCCCACAAAAGGGCCACATAGAAACAGACAACCGGTGCCATAGAGGGGGGGCGGTGATTGTGTGTGTGCAGGTATGTATGAGAGAAATGTTCCTTTTGCCAGATGGGAGAACACACTACAGGATGCACACACCCCTTTCTTAACACAGATGATGTCAGCACCGTATAGGTACAGCAGGAGAAGGGAAGGCTCCCAGTAATGCGAATAGCACACTCTGCTAATGTGTTTCCCCTGTGTATCGTAATGTCATTACGTAGGGATTTGAAACCTGTACATACATGTGTGTGTGCATGTCCGTATGAAAGACATGTTAGTTTTGGCAATCAGGTGATCACACCACCTGATGCACATTACCCTTTCAAAGTACTGATGTTGTCAGCACCCTCTAAGTATATCCGGAGACGAGGAACTATGTAGTGAACCGAACAGTGCGCTTTGCTAATGCGTCCCTCCCACGTGTCATGACATAGGTAGGTAGGGGAATTAATCCTGCATATGGCACGTTTGCATGTGTGTGGGGGTAGTAGGGTGTGTGTAAATGCAAGTGTGAGGGTACAGATCCTTTTGGCAAATAATACTGTACACCAGATGCTGCATACCCCACCAGTAAACACAGGGGATGTCACCACACTATCAGCACAGCCAGACAGGGCTAGTTGGCTAGTAATGCCAATAGTGTGCTCTGCTACTGTGTCTATTACCATCGTCAGAGTACAGATAGGTATGTTTGGGTAACCCACAACTATCGCGTGTGGTTGTGTCACACAGTATGACCTTGTGCGGGTGTGTACATTCCAATGCATGCCATTGCCTAACCCAGCAATGGCATTGCACTATGATGTGTGTGACACATACACAGAAATACCTGTGAGCCGCAGTAGTTACCATGTCTGACACATGCTTTGTGTGGATAAATGGTATTAGCAATGTATACCAATATGACTGTGTGTCCTGCTGTGCAGGGTCCGCGTGGTATGTCCCTTGACAGTGTGGGTGTCTATGGTGAAAGACCTACAGCAGGGGATACACATCTGGTCTGGCCCATATAGTGTACATGTAGTCAATGTACAGGTGCTGTATGTTCCCACCTGTTGTGGTAGTGGTAACATGTCATTCCACTGCATTTCGGTGACCACATGCTGTGAACCCGTCAACTAGAGTGTTGTAGCTACAGCAATGCTCACACACAATGTTCGGCTGGATGCAGTATGGCCTTATAAACACAGTTCATGGGACTGTCATATTGCCGCTGTTGTTATGGAGGATAGGTGGTCGTCCTGTGTATGTGAGGGTTGTGTGTGCCATGCTATGGACCAGATGGCATTCCGACACACTGTCAGCTGCACCTGAGTAGGCCCTGATGGTTTGTGCTGTGACAACAACCTGGAAGTGTGTGTATCTGTGTTGACCCGGGATACCACACCCCTATCCATGTGTGGTACATGTGTAGGGGACGACAGGCATGGTAAGGGGCATAGCCTGTCAGTGATGGGTAACACCTGTGAGCCATGACTCATGCATCTGGTACTGCACAGACACTGCGGTTCACCATGCTGAGGGCAGTGTCCGGTGCATGCATCCTCCGGTGTACACTGCTGTAGTTGTGTAGCAGCACTGGCAGTGTCCTAACCTGTGTGATACCCACGGAGGTCGCTATGTAAACCATGTCCTGCAGCATAAGGCAGTATGTGTGTACCAAGGAGCCTTGCCAGTATACATCGTGCCATGTGTGTCACGTGCAAGATGACCCGTGAACAGCAATGTGGCTTCCCTAGCATGTAAGCACACGTTGACAGACAGTGGATACCCTATGAATGACAGTGGAGACTGAGCATAATGTAGACATACAACAGCCTTCCCACATATAGTGGTAGAATACCTGGGGAGAGTATGTTGGCAACTAATATCAGGCTCATACTGGCCTGTGCCACATGCTGCGAGATCCATTCTATGTTCCCTATCACGTAGTCCAGGGAGGTATGTCCCAGGCAGCCACACTGGCATGGTCAATGAGTGAGTCATATCTGTCCATGCCTCTGTCTGACCTGTATGCATGTGTGCTGTGGTGGACCATAGTGCCCCTGAGTCATATCACTGTGCCCTTCACCAGATACAGCCTGTTGAGTGGGACCCCAGTGCAGCACACATGACAGGTACCTTACACGTCTGTAGCAGGTGTGTTGTGTAGCCCTACAGGCTGTGGGTGCGGTACAGGGGATGTGCGTGCCATGTGTGACATGTGCTGTGTTCCGACGGAACATATGCCTGTGTGCCAGCTGCGGAGGTGTGTGATGCACAGGCAGGCCGCTAGTCTGAGTCCCTACGTATGCCCCAGTGTGTTCAGCATGCTGTCAGTGTGTGGCAATGTCTGTCTGGTATTGTTGTCACCGTAATATCATGTATTGATATATTTATTGGTCCTACATATGTTGACTGGGATAGCCCAACTGGATGCATGTCCATTCCCAGGGTAGGCCCGTGGAGACAAGCTACGAGGGTAGCAGATACAGCATTAGAAAATACTAGCATGACATAGTACAAACAGATTATGAACAGAGATTACATAAGTAAGCAGGTCCAACATGTTCCACAGGTTAATGTCAGACCTGAGCACAAGCCAGGATTACATTGTATTTACACAGTACAGTGGTTCACACAGGTTACACATCCGAGTTAGCCAGGCCTGATACACTGACATAGCCAGTTACATGACAAATGTTGTTTGGGTCTACTGTTAAATGAACTAAGGTGGACATTAGGGTAATATCAGCTGGAAGTGGGTTCCAGGATCTACGTGCAGGATTTGCAAATACAGAATCACCAGCTGTGTTAATAGACTCGCTAGTCCGAAGCATTACAATGTTAGAGGCTCGAAGCGGTCCAGGATTGTTATAGGGGGTGAGTGTAATTTACGTGCAGGAGTATTGTCCGGATTATACAGGATGTTATAGGCCATAATCATTTGGTTATACTGTATTAGGCTGGGTATTGCAAGCCAAACAAGCTGATTTAGATTGATGCAATGATGTGTCCTACCAGGCGGGCCAGTGGCAAGCCTGGCAATGTGGTTGTAGCAAATCCGGTGCTTGTTAAGGACAGTCTTGTTCATATGTGAGTAGATGGGATGCATACAGAAGGGCTGCAACACGGTGTGAGCGAGCTATGGCACCTCTAGCTGGAGGGGCTAGGAAGGCTTTAATTCTGTAAAGTGACCCTAGCTTTCTATTGATGGCTTGGCTAATCTGGTTAACATGTATGTCACATGTGAGGTTATTGTCTATGATGACACCTAATAGTTGTTGAGATGGGTCAGGGTAGAGTATTGTGCCATCGGTTGTTGTTATGGTAACGGTGAACGTGGTAGACATACGTGTTTGTGGAATAACAGTAGTCCAGTGTGACTGGGATGTAGGATCAGACGACGTTCAGAAAGCCAGTTTGCTATTGTATTACAGGTGGTCTGGGTAGCTGAACATAACTGTACTGGAGATGTGGCTGAGCAGATCAGAGTAGGGTATACAGCGTATTGGATACAGCTGGCGTTTGGGATGACAGTATAATGGTCGTTAATGATGATGGAGGACAGCAAGGGCCTTAGGATAGAGCCTTGTGGTACTCTGAGGGTGTCTGGTAGACGGTTAGAGGGTTTGGTCTGCCAGAGGCCGGCCTGCTGTTGACCATGCAGGTAGGATTGACACCACTGGAAGGCTCCAGTATCTAGACAGTCTGTGCAGGGTGCAGAGTCCAAGTTGGTGATCAACCATATCGTATGCCTTTGAGTTATCCAAACAGAGGGCTGTGGATATATCATTGATGTTACAGGTATGGCTTATGGTGTTAGTAAAGGCTAGGAGGCCTGATGGAGTGCTGTGATGAGAACATAAGCCATGCTGAGTGTCTGCCATACTGCGATGTTGGACTAGGCGGTGCATGACTTGTCTATGTCGAAAGTCACCATAACCTCTGCAAGTGGAGAG
Source organism: Protopterus annectens (assembly GCF_019279795.1). Classification (NCBI taxonomy): domain Eukaryota; kingdom Metazoa; phylum Chordata; order Ceratodontiformes; family Protopteridae; genus Protopterus; species Protopterus annectens. The sequence continues at coordinate 874,594,758 of NC_056725.1, read as the reverse complement.
TGTATAGCTATTGGCCTATCAGTGGAGACGTCAGTAGAGCTGCCTCCTGTGTGAAGTGGGATTACATATGAAATTTTACAGATGGTGGGAATGTTAGATTCTGACATAGTACCTTTGATTACCTTTGAGACGGGGTAAGCAATAGCATCATCTGGTGTTGATAGGTACTCGGCAGGGTGTTGATCGGCACACAGTGTAGTGGGTTTCACTGTTACAACCGAGGTACGGAGATGTGAAGTGGTGACCGGTTGGCAGCTGGACGCACGTAGTTTTCTAGGGGTGCTGCTTTCGGGACCAGGGGTGCTAGGAGGTAGTCGGCAAACTAGGGCCTGCACTGTCTCAGTAAAGGACTGGTCAAAGCTATCAGGAACATCTTCAGGGGTATTATCATTAGTAGCAGCAGGGATTGGGTCTGACGTTTGTCCTGTACGTAGTATATATGACATGCCACCTGACAGGGTATGGCATCACTGGGTTCAGAGAGACCGGTCCCCAGACTGGCTGTGTGGTGGCATCCCACACATGTGTTGTATATACCTGGCCAAGGGTGATGGCTGACTGCATACATGTGGCAGCTGTGACGATGACACATGACCCACATAAACCATGACTGGACCATAGAGGTGATTCACAGGTTACCTTTGGACATGCCACCCTAGTAGTGTGATTGCCATGGTGAGTACCAACACATAGGGCCAATGGTGAACAACATACTGAAGGTGTGTATGTGTGGGTGGACTGCCTCTGTCTCATAGCACTGACATATATGACTGCACACGTGGGTATATGCGGGTAAGGCGTGTGCAATGTGTCACAGGCTACTTACATGTGCACAGGACAGACAGTGCCGTTCTGTCATGTGTAAGGTTGACATACATATGGTACGCTATGCAGATGTCAGTAGCAGTCTACTGAAGCACTGTAACCCTGCATTGCAGGTGTAAGCAGTGTTCCAGGGGACCCCAGGTGAACATGCATGCATACAAGGCTACAGTACACAGGGCTACAAGTACTGCATCATACAACGAAGAAGGGGTAACAATAACAGTAATTCACAATGCATATATGTAGGCACTGTCAACATGTACCCAGGAATACGCAGCACAGATGGCCATGGTGGAACCGATATTATGTCATACTTATTTGTGGTCTGGACAACATTGGTACTGCACACATATCTAGATGCATGAACATACACATGGCATAGTTGTTGTGGGCATCTTGACACCATTACTGTACATGTCCACCATTGCATATCACTACTTGCGTTAGCATTCCCCCTATGCTACCCATGTATGCGGCTATCTGTTGACAACCTTACCACCGGCATGCAATTATGTGCAGCTGTTATGCTTTGGTATGTACTATGGGTGCAGATAACAATTCACGACATTCATACAGTTACTACAGCGGGCATGCTGGGGTACACACACAGTCATAGCAGCACACTGTACTGTTACCAACATGATACTAATAATACATGTCTATGTAGTCACCCTGTGCATCAGCAACGTGTTTACCTGTTCCCGCAATGATGTTGGAGATTGCAGGAGGTGGCACAGTGTCATCATATGCACAGGGTGTGGATTAGGTATGCCTGAGTCAGCCACTGATACCACCAATTGACATATGTGTGTATGTGTGTTGGTGAGGGGCAGCAGTACAGGGTGGGCCAGTGTTGCTGCAGTGTGTGCGTGTATGTGGTTGCCCTAAGTGTTGACATTCCGCATGTGTGTATGCACGCACACAGTTCCACCTCATGGCTGCCATATACAGGGGTTTGTGGACAGCCACAGACTGAACCTGGCGGGCCGTACAGATCAGTGTCTGTGTGCACGGACATGGCACCTGTGCCTGGCAGGGGTGCTACGGACTGTATCCAGTACAACGCCTGACTGGGTACTGTCATCAGAAGCGGGAGTGTGTTGACTGGACACATGTCCCTGTTGGGACTGTCCAGAGCCACGCGCACATGGTCTCCTGGGGCGTTCCGATGACAGCACAGACCCAGCGTTGCTGGGGCTGCTGCTGGCACTATGGGGGCGTGCACAAGCCTGTTGCCGTCCACGCCGACTGCCAGCTGCTGCCGCTGCTGGCATACGACCACGTCGACACCGCAGACGCCCACCACTGCCCTGGCTCATGGACATCTGGTTGTGGAACTGCTGTAAGATGTCCCCACAATGTCTGTCTATGACATCGGTGAAGTTACGGATAGCATCCGCAATGTCACGCATACTGTCTGTCATGGCTGTGCGGCATGCTCTGAGCTCCCTCAGACCCTGTCTGGTGTACCTTTCCATACGTGACTGAGCCTGCATGACAGTCCGAAACATTGCTGAGGTTGACAGACCTCGTTGGGCACGTCGGCCAGAGGCAGTACGCCCACGGATGCTCCAACGAGAACCCATGGGCAACTGTCTGTGTGGTACCATCGGAGGACCCTGCCCATGGCTGCTGTGTGGGGATGCATGTGCCACAGGTACCACATTACCCTGGTCTATGCCCGCTGTATCCTGTCCATCACCTAGGGACAATGGTGACATAGGATGTATAGGCAGGATGACTGTGCGCAATGATGGGGTTGACAGCTGTGTACTGTCAATTGGCTGACCAATGGCAGACCCTGACACACCTTCCTGTACCATTACACATATATCATCATTACCAGTAGCTGTGGCACAGGATTCATGTTCCCTGCTGCAGGTCACCAGAGCAGCCCCAGAACCTGTGGGATGGAGACAGGAAACACAGTTTACATTCTCCAGACATTGTTAACAGTGATGCACTTATACACACATGCACACATGGACACATGCACATGGGCACACATGCACACATGCACACATGCACACGGGCACACATGCACACATGCACACGTGGACACATGCACACATGCACACGTGGACACATGCACACATGGACACATGCACACATGTGCACATGCACACATGCACACATGTACACATGCACACATGGACACATGGCCACATGGACACAGGCACACATGCACACATGGACACAGGCACACATGCACACGTGGACACAGGCACACATGCACACATGCACACGTGGACACAGGCACACATGCACACTTGGACACAGGCACACCTGCACACGTGCACACATGGGTACTGACACACCTGCACACATGCACACATGCACACCCTGCAGTATACACACAGAGCACTACTGAGTTACACTACTGTTACTAGCATTATCAGGACTATTATAGGTTATGTTAAACACACTCACCAGCATGGATGGCCTGTCTCTCTGTAACCCTGGAGGGACCTGCAGAAAGGATGAGATTAATGTTAGCGGGCACATCTGTCCCATTGATATTGCATATGATACAGTGTACAGAACAGTCAGGTGTACATATGGCATATTACCTGCACGCTCCATGTCGTGCTGCTGTGTGGAACCAGCCTCCATCATGATGCAGGTGTACTGCTGTTGGTGTTCCAGGGCTGGAGCCACAACACTTAGGAGTAGCCCCTCCGGTCTGGTGAGGGGGGGATGTGTGGCCACCCCACCTCCTGTGGCGACCTGTTGCCTGTGGATATCTGCTGCACGCTGCCGGACACGTCGGATTAAATCACTGCAGTGATGTCATACCTGCTCATATGTCCTGTTATGCATGCCAATTTCATTTACCCTACGGACCAGGTCTTGCCACAGTGCGGCCCTCTCCTGCTGGTTCTGACTGGTGCGGGAAAACAGGATGTCATACTCCCGCACCAGGCTCTAGTGGATCTCCTCATCCTCTGCAATGGAGTAGGCAGGGTTACGCTGTCGCGCCATCTCCCTGGAAGAGAACACAGACAGGATATCAGCAGACCATGTCAGCAATGTATGGCACACATACTATACATGTTATGCATGTGTAGTGATATACTACTACTCCCATATGTTGCATGTGTGTGTGTGGTGGATACACAGGTACATGGCCAGATATCAGTGCTCAGCCAATACCTGTGCAACAATACCTGCCACATTCCACACTACGTAGTAGCATGCCCCATCGGTCAGCACACACTGACAGGTGCTATGCACAACCTCACTCTGGGGGTCCATCCCAGGGTACTGTATGTGGGACACCATCCACTACTCTGCTGTGGACAGACGTTACACGGCCTGGATATACATATCCCACCACCACCACCAGTACAGTAGACTACATTGATATGTATGTGGTTAGACAGTTATTCACTTGCTGGGACTGGGATGGTATCCATGCAGCACACTGGGCCAGTAGAAGCCACAAGCCACACTGCTGACCCCTTTGCAAATGCTTACCACAGACATGCTGCGGATTGCATGACACTTGCACACACATGTCTAACCCGGACCCTATGCACAACGGTTAGGCATCCTGTCCAGTGGACCCCAGACAGAGGCAGATTGTATAACAATAGCAGGGGGCTACTGCAGGACAGAGCACATTCACATTAAGGGTAGGCATCTGTGGTCCACACTGGTACTACGCTACAGTCCGTCGTAACAACAGCCACAGCCTACTCTGGGAGGGTAATAGACACAAACACTGTGGATGACCACAAGGCCTTCTTCAGTTATGTTACACATACCGACCACATGCCTCGGATATGCTCTGTGTTAGTCCACACCTACTTAACATTCACCAAACACACGATATTGGCAACATTCCTGCAGACATGTTGGTGCACATATCCCCTCCCTCTCACCTTTCGGATATTTATCACAGCTGGGTGTAACCTCCCTATCATCGCACATGTCCAGGTGAGGGCCGCCCTCAGCGGAGGAGAACACACAGCATCACTGTGACCTCGTGGTCCCCCTGGATGTGTGCTACCAGCACTCTGGGGGACATACCACCGCATGTAACAGTGATAGTTTATCTTGGCCATGCTACAGGATAGGTACCTGGACAGTGGCATACAGCAGCAGTGGTCCCACAACATTAAGGGGACACCTCGACTGACCCTGGGAATTACCACATCATATGCATAATGGGCCTGGTCTGCTATGCTATGGGGTACTGCAGTATGGGATGCATGTGCAGTGACATCAGGTACCTGCAGACACTTGTTCCCAGCCAGTGTGCCTTTGGGATGGGCTGATCCTGGCTTGGGGCCTGGCTGACATTTCAAAGCAGTCACTACAGCCATTGCTAGGCCAACGCACAGACACATGCTACCAGGGTCCTGGCCTATGCCTGCTTGACATGTGATGTGTGGTCATCCCCTTTTGTTGGAACTACGTACACACAACATATCACATGGACATACCTATGGATACAGACGTATGACACATTTGGAGGGTTCACAGTATGCACACTGTTAACCTGCTTCTTTGCATTACCTCTGTATGTCGCAGCTGGTTGCATTCCACAGCTTCTGCTTGCAGCTGCTATCCCTGTCAGTGCTGACAGCTTCAGGGTAGGGAGAGTCACAGTGTTTTTTTTTATTGTGCTCTCTCTATCTCTCTCTCTTCCACTTCTCGGCCTCTCTCTGCTTACAGACACTGCAATTAATTTATTGCATGTGGGGAGTGTTAGCACTGGATGCTTTTGTAGGTATTTGCATAGGTCCATGTGATGGCCTCTGCACCAATTGAGGGCCAGCATTTGCTAATTGCATACAGCTGGTTGTGTACTGATTGCAGTTCTCACTGTGATTTCAGGCCAGTGCTATAAAAGGGTATGTGTGATAGGCGTTGCCCTTTCAGATTGTGTGGGCGGGGACCATGCTGGTATGCTGTGGACAGTGTTCTGTGATTGTAAAGGTTAGTATCTCTCTCATGCTTCAGGCTGTGTTGTATATTAACAGTTCACCATTCCTCTTTCATGTTCCCTGTAGCAAGTGTGTATGCACTTTGACTCCTACAAGTATATCTAGATATATATATATATATATATATATATATATATATATATATATATATGTACATATGCATACATATACCTATGTACTTTAACTGACCTTATTATCTACAGGCTGCCAACTAGCATGGCTGTTTATTTTCACACACTACTATTATGGATATCCATTGTTTGTGACATTTATTTTAAATGGCATGCTTTGTGTACTACACATCCTATATTCCCTTTACATTCATCCCTACTTTTACATGTTATATTTATTTTAGCACAATGTGTTTGTATAAGAGTCATGGCTTAGTGGTAGGGGGTTCGGGACTGACAGTGGGAGTTTATTTTTCTTTTGAACTGAGTACAGGACCTGTCAATCACAGTAACTAAGGCACTTTTAAGCAGTTGTAACCAGGCTAACGCTGGTTTGTGCAGAGCTCACGCATGCGCACTGGCGGTTAGCTCCGCGCACACCCGGTTACAACCGCTTAACAGTGCTTACTCTGGCGCACACCCGCGCTATTTTCTTTGAAAGAAAAGAAAATGGGGAGACAGGAAAGTGGTGAAAAAGGGGTCACAAAGAGGGTAAGACAGTAGGGAAACAAGCTTGGGATGTGCAGGAGGAATGTAGGTAAGGCCCATAGCTGCCCATTTCTTCATCAGCAACAGCTGTGCATATGTATGTAATTTGGTGTGACATTTGAAACCTTCCACCCCTGGGAGAGGTGTCAGGACGACAATAATACTTGTTGTACAGCCAATTATAATTGATAGGGTCCATGTCCAGTGGACATGTGTGCGGAATGGGCAGCTATGTATGGGCGTAATTTTTGTGGGTACAGAGTGCCCTTTTTTTTTTTCAGGTAAGAGTGGTATGTCAGGTGAAGGAAGTTGGTTCAGATGGGAGGTAGGCTGGGTAGGTAAACAGACAAGACAAACAAGACGCATACAGGGGTGTATGACACGTGTGGGGGTTACACAAATGACGGGACGGAGGTTTGGCTATCCAGAGCCCATGAGCCCACAGATGGCAACAGTGGAACTGATATCCCCACCCATAGGCAGTTGCCACTGTCCCTTCACTGCCCAGGACAGGGCTGTGCTGGGGGCTGTGTAGGCGGGGCAACGGGCATGCCCGTTAGTTGCGCCACCCGTGCCTCGAGCTGGCGTAGGGGCTCAAGGACAGAGTCCCGAATCTCCCTACGCACCACAGTCCGGACACTACGGAGGGTGAGTGGTGGATCTCCTCCGGCCACACTTGCAGAGGGGGGCAAGCCCCATCCCCTGCAGCGCTTCCACCCGCAGGTGGCACAGGGCCACCGGAGGAGGGTCCAGACTCCGCACTAGTGCCAGGTGCACTCGCCAGCTGAGGTGGGAGAGGTGGGTCCGCTGGAACCCGCCTTCCCTGTCGTTCTATGTTTTGCATTATGTCATGACAGTTTGGGTTAGTGACATATAATACCATTCACAGTTAGTTGTAACAGCATGCATTAGTATTCCCATTAACCAAACACCCAGATATTCACACCATTGAACAGCGTGCAAAACACATGCATAATTTGAACAGTAATACACAGTCCAACAACATGCAGGGTTGATTGATGGCAACAGGCCATCAGGTGTGGATGTATGAACAGGGCAGATGCATCAACAGACATGCAAATATATATGACCCAACAGGACAGACGTCCAGGGGTGTTAATTGTGATTGCACATACCATTTTCACGTGGAATGGGTTATAGATGGTTAGAGGGTGGGGTAAATAAAGTAATATTAACACCTTTGAATACAAATACATATGCTGTACATTTCTAATAGCTACAGTTATATACACACTACTGTTCTAACTACAGTGTCCTATATGTTAACTACTTCACCTTGCAGATGGGACTGTTACTGCAACATCAATCTACATTTTATTGCTGTTCATACACATTCATATCAAGCTTTGTTCAGATACATCATCCTGTTACTTTTGCTTTATATGCTTGTAGACAAGTGTGGATGTTTGGTATATCAGACAATCATCCTATCTGCGTATTTCAGACTGGGAGCAACATATCCAGATTTTGGGGTACACATTCCACATGCAGCAACACTTTGAACAGATTTTGCTGTTTGGTTCTGAGTCTCACATGCCTTTAATTCTGTCCTGACTGCAGTATAGTTTCTTCAGGGGTTATTACTACTGTATTGCTGTATTCCTGACACTTTCTCACACTCTCTCACTTGCTTTCATGTTACTATTCAGACTGGTACTTCTAGGCTTTATTGACATGTTTTAACAGTGGTTATTACAGTTCTTTCCAGCAGTCTCACTTCTGTCATGTTTCAGTATTTCCACAGGGATATATTTCACACATGTGATTTCATCCTCTTCTGCAGCTATACTTTACATGCTGCTGCAGGTTGTGTACTATTTTCTTACAGGCAGGGCATTTTTATTTCAAAATATATGTTGGACAGTTTCATGTTTAGTTTACACTTTCAGGCTGGGAACTGTTGTAATCAAGCAATACTTGCATACACTTTCACACTGTTACTTGCAGATTTTATTCCTTCCTGGCTACACTGCAATCTTTTGCTGACTGTCATACATTTATAAATCTTTACAGTTACTGGTAGTGGATTACTGACCTGCCTGGTGGCGCAACCGCACCAGCCTATCGGCATAGGCTCTGCGGTTTGCAGAACGGACACCTGCAGCTGTAATATAAATGAAGTAATATTGGAATACACATCTCCATAATCTCAGATAGTTTAACTTTCTACATACATAATTAATTGTTACTTACTCAGTGGTGGGGCGTTGGGTCATTGCCGGGCCTCCTGGATCCAAAGGTTCAGTTGGTCCTGCTTGCGTCTCTTCAGGTCTGCATGGTGGTGACGGACCTGCTCACCTGTCCTTGGAATTCCTGTGGCACTGGTGAGTTCATGAGCCAACTGGTCCCACGCCTCAGCCCTGTACGCTCCCCAGAAGACCTGGCCCTGCATGAGTTGGGCCTCGTGGTTGTGGACTAGGAGGCAGGCCATGTACCTGGACTCCTCAACACCCCACCTCTGCGCTCGAAAGTGACTACCCTCTCCTACACCTGACATTCTGCCTGCAGGTCTGTTCTACAATCGTTTATGCTGTGTATTCCCGCCTATGGGGCTTATATAGTCCATTTTTCCCACACATATCTGTGATTGGCCATTTTGAAATTGTATCAACTTCAGTAAACCTGCATTGTCATGCTGTAGTTTGTATTCATTCCTATATATGAGCTATTATTGCATTTCTAGGTACTGCTGTCATGGCTTAGTGGTTCTGTACCTTGCCTATGGTGTATAGTATCCTGGGTTCGAACCTGGCCACTGCTTTTTATTTTTCATGACTGTCTGGACATGTTGAGGGGTGTGTCTGTGTAAAGGCAGTTTTGATACGGCTTGCTCAACGTTGCCCGTCGGTTAGCTTGTTTGCGCGGTGCGCAGCTCGCATAAGCGGGTACGCTGCTTTAAGCCTCATTTGGCTATCGGCACGCATATTCCGCTCAGCTCAGTTAGGGGCACATATATTTAGCATGGTAAACCACTGCTCAGCTACGGGCACTCAGTTTGCACCAGTTGGACCAATGCTTATCTATGGGCACATACATTCACTCTGTTGAACTGTAGCTCAGCTATAGGCACATCTGGCAGTTTCTATTCATTTCTTAGCTCACATTTATTCAATATAAATGGGCTATTTCATTGCATTTTACATATATTCTGGTTTTATGTGTACATATGTGTCAGGGACTTTTTTCCTGCTTATTTTGCCAAAAAAGAAAATGGTGTTGTGGGGGCTCGAACCATGAATGCCTGCTCTGCAGCCGGCATCTCTACCGCTACGCTATTGCTTCCTGGCTTAGTTTGCATATTTAGTTCTTATATGCTTTCCCATTGACTGCTAACTGTAGCTGCGCTCACGCGCCAGCATAAACGAGCGCACTCACGGTTAAACATTTTTACAATTTAAAAAAAATATGACATGTTCATTTCTATTTCTTTTATGTTTAATAGTCTGTAGGGGCATGTGTTGTGTTGTGTTGTGTTTATTCACATTTCCGTGGACTCTGTTGTGGGTGTCTACTTTGGACACCTTTACACTTATGGGGGCGTGTCCGCTTGCAGGGCTCAGCCTACGGACACGCCCCCAAATGTCTTACACGGACCGTGTTAGACTTAGGTGTGATTCAGCATGCTCTCATGAATATGCAGAGCATGCTGACATCACTCTGTTTAACTGCAGCCTCCGTGTATGAGTTATAACTCTTACACGGAGGCTTCGTGAATCCTGCCCTATATCAGTAAAGATCCGGAATGAAGACTCAAATAACCTATTATATCAATCAGAAGCCTCTGGAAACACAGGCCCTGGTTAGAGTATAGCACTAAAGAAATTCCTGCTTTATTTAGGACTCAGACCAAGACCCTCTAAGTCAAAAGTGGGGCTGTCCTACTAGTAAACTATTGATGTAACTCTGAAATGGCCAACATTTTGAAGCTCCCTGGCTCCCTCATACATATGTGGTTCACATACAAACAGACCTATTAGCACAGAGGAAGTGCAACTGCTCATTTTATATTTACGTATTTTACTTATATTTTAAATATTTATTTTTATCAAGAAAGTCAGCTGGTCCCCATAACCTTTTTCACCCTTGACCAGAGCTCACTTTGGTGCATATACATAATTAAATGCAGGATACAGACATAGGTACACACACACACACACACACTTAGAGTTGTCTACTTTAATCAGCATTAAGAGGAAGTAACAGAAAATATGAGTGTGTGTGTGTGTGTGTGTGTGTGTGTGTGTGTGCGTGCATGCATGTGTGCGTGCATGCTGGTGTAGGAGGATGATTGCCTTTGCTAGCACAATGCATGGGCTGATAAGAAAAGCACTACTACCATCATGTCTGACAGCACTAATGCTAACTAAAGTGTGATTCACGGACATACTACTGAGTAGATAATGAGATGTTTGTCACTGTAGCCATAGCTGTCTTTGAATTGCATTTTCTGACTGTCACAGACATTGACATACCCACGGTAGGTAATTACTATGAACAGTTAGACTTTTTCCGAATCCTAGGGAAAGAATTTTGCAAGCTTCACAGACATATTTCATTCAATTCATTAAATAACAGCAAATATAACAGGTATAGATAGATTAGATCATGAAGAAAAGATATCAGAGGTATCCATCTCTGCAGAAACAGCCTCCACCCAAGGTATTTTTCAGTGAAGTCTCTGATCTCTGAAAGTTATTATGCGTGGATAATACATCATGCTTAAAAAAATGTTAACTGTAATATTTAAGTCTTGTATGGCTTACAGTGGTTACAAAGATGATTCAAATACAAATTCTTCATATAAAACAATAAAAATGATGTAATACCTAAATATACTGATATGTACATGTAAGATTTATATTCTAATGTCCTTATTATCTTTTTCAGACTGAACCTAAAAAATTAGGTCAGTTTGGATCAGTGCTCTTACCTGGCAAACGAATGAAAATAAAATAAAATAAAATAAAAATGCTGCACATCAAGAATTAAAAAAAATGGTTAGGGAGCATTTCATGTTTAAAACAGTATAAAAGAAGGAATGCATTTTCTGAATGTGGTGGACCAAAAGATAAGCTTCAGACTAGATGCATAATCTAATAGAAAAGGTTTGAGTCAATTTTCCTCTGTTGCTACGGATGTGAGACACCATTCTCATTCATCCATTCATTCATATCAGTCGCTATTTGCTATATGTTTTTGATATATTTCCATCAAATGAACGCTATCTACCAGATGGCATTTCCTGTCTGCTGTGAATTTGTTGCTAGGCAGTTAAATAGTTCCAGACAGTGTCATCTCTTTTTTTAGGAGATGACAAAATTGATTCACTGATTAATTGCTTGCAGGCACACAAGGGACATTGTATCTGAGTGAAGTACCCAGTATGTCTTTAAACATATGGTCACTGTTTTACAATGTTTTCAGTGTTTCTATAAATACCATACTCAGTTCTGTTTGCATGTACTCATGAAATAGCAGCAACATCTGGAATCTGTCAGTTCATTTTACCAGTGGACACAAAATAAGCCAGGCATTACTTCACTTTTGGAGTTTATCAATAAAAGAAAGCTTGAGTCAATTACTATTTTCTAATTTTGTAAGTAGCATTGTCCATGGTTGTAATCATACCTCTCAAAGTACAGATTTTTGCAGAATGCTTGGATTTTTGTTCCATGTTTTTGGTCCATTTTACATAAAAATGTGATTTTCTGGCAAAACATTGCCAAGTCACTAAACATTGAGACCAGAAAATAATGACAGACATTTGAGTTTCAGATTTCATACCCTTCAGAAAATGTATGCTAACACAAAACCTGTTATTCTTTCAGCTTTTTAAGTTTGTAAGAGCAATATTTAACACTTGTCTCTGTTTTGACCCCCATTATTTATGACTTTGTCCAGATTTCTTCCCTAAGAGGTTGAGAAGTATGGTTGCAATCAAAACGATTCAGCTGACAAGTCCAGTGTCATAGTTCATGTTTACTTTAGTTCACACAAAATCTAAGTACACATACTCCAAAATAAATAACAAGAGTGTGTCACAGTCCATTACTAGTTATTCATTGTAGGTTTGAATGTACAACATTATGAAATGCCAGTGATGTTACAGATTCTGCATTTTTTTTGCTGTAATGTGTTAAAGGCTAGCAGTCTGTCATGACAAGTATCTGTTTTGATTTATATTATCTTAATGCTGAGTTTTGAGTATACATGCATAAAGACACACGTGTACACACATGGACACTTACATGCATGCACACATAAAGGCATACTTTGTTTCTGATTGAGTTTTTTTTCAGTTGATCATAGCAGTCAAAGGACTGTTTCACCACAATATGCTGATCATTCAGGTGGCAGACTGCAGGTTGTTTGTCTTTCGGCTTTTCCCAGTTAGGGGTTGCCACAGCGGAACTCTGGTCTGCTAATGATTGGCAGTAGATTTTCACGAACGCCGAGGTGCCAGCTCAGCGTCCAACCATCAGCGAAGGCATGCCCATTTACACACGTCTTTCGAACACCCACCCAACTGTGGGGAGGACATGCAGACTCAACAAAAAAACTGTCTGCATGTTTTTCTCAGTATTTATTTTAGAAGAGTTTGTTAGTTGATCAAACTCATGTTTTTATTTTATTACAATGATTGAAGTTCTTCATATTGATCACTGCTGCAGTAGCCTTAGCTATAGAGGTTATAACAGCCAGCCAGCTTCTAAAATTTCAGGGCACCTTCCATGTGCCCAAGCTGTTAAGCAGCTTGAGCTGAGCTGACTAAAAGACAAGCTTGGGCGTGAAACCCTTCAGAGCTTTACTGCCGCAGAAGGGTACACTCCTCTGAGGCTTGATGGTCGACTTGTACTTTCCTTAGCTTAGCACATAAGCTCCCTTTTTTCATTCATAGATTCAGAGATTATTACTAGGCTAATTGCCCTTGCAAGCCATTTTAAGCCCAGCCAATTATCACTTGTGAGACTCAAACCCTGCACCTTGTGTTTGTAAGACAAACACCTTAACCATTAGGCCATCCTTTGTTGATGTTTGGAGAAAAAACTTCCATTTCTTTATTTTTTGTTGATGTTTGATTACTTTTCCCTTCAGAAAAGTTACTTTAAAGCTAGGAGTGTTGTGTTTTAATGGATTGTCTTATGACTGTGTCACACTTTTAAATGGGCACTCATTTCTCTCAGTGTAAAAGTAGTGTTGTCTGATAAACTATTTTCTGTGGAGAAATTGTGTTTAAAATATTTTAAGATTGTGGGACTGACATAGTGTTTTAAAGTGCTTTTTACTGTGCTTTTTGTCTTAAAAAAGTATTTTTTGTGTACTGGTAGCTTTGCTTGCTTGTTGCTTGTTTTCCCCAGTTTGGAGGCACCATTTTTGGCTTGACCGTGGAACAGATTGTCATTCCCATGGTTATCCCTTCTTCCAAACACAAAAAGAAAAGGTTAAGTAAACATCCTGTGCCAACACAGCAGGCTAGCAGCTTGCCTCATCCTCTGGTGGGTGATTCTGCTGTGGTCATTTGATGTACCTCAGACCACTCATCTTTTACTGTGGATCTCTCTGGTGTAGCACCTACAGCCAGTATAGCCCTGGGGTTAGCCACATCCTCTGTGGCTGTTGGGGGTCCAGTCAGGTGGACAAGGGAGAACCAGTTTTGCTGGCTTTAGGAGAGGGAACAGGAAAGGTTTCCCTGTTCTGTCATTATGCTGTGCCCATCCCTGTAGAAGCAGCAGTTGCCATTATAACTCAGCTGGCCCCATTTTACCTGTCAAAAAGAAAGAGAAAACCAAGGATGTATCTACTCCTCCTCAAATTTCTTTGGTAGGAATAGTTTACTGGGACTATTACTAGGACTAGCTCAAGACTTGATTCAGACTATTGATCCTTCTTGTAGTGTAGTTTCTCTAAAAGAAAGATATATGCCTCCTTTCCTGAAGAGATTCAAGATTCTGAATCTGAACAAGAAGATGCTGTGACAGAGCCAGGGTTTTGTACTAAGATTTATGACTCAGACACAGAGGAGACCTCACATTCTGATTCTCCCTGTTGGGATTTCTTTTTCTCTGAGACTATTGATAGAATGTCCCCATATTTTCAGTGGGAGAACACTGAGGTTTCTCAGTCCCACAAAAAATAGTACGAGATGTTACAGAATAATTTTCTAGAACCAACACCCATTCCTCCTGACCTGTCCTGTCTGCTTTAGAGGATGTGTCTTACTGTCTGCAGTTTTTCTGATAGTCAGCCAGCTGTCCCTAAAAAGGCAGATAGGATATATGAAGTCTACTTTTCCCATACCTAACCCAGCAACTATAGCCTTAGTTGACTTCTCTGCTGCTAAGCACTTAGTTAATTCTAATTCTACTCTTTCTAATAAGGATGGAAAATTGTTGATAGGTATGTGAAAAAGTGTATATGTCTGCAACTTTAAATTTCAGAATTTTAAATTACCAGACTCATATATTAGTGCTTATTCTGATATATTGTAAAAGTATAAGGAATGTTTTATCTACAGTTTCTTCTTGTGAAGAAAAAGCTGCTTTAAATAGCTTAGTTTATTCTATTGCACAGGTCACTACTTATTGTTTGCAGTGTGTGTGTGTGTGTGTGTGTGTGTGTGTGTGTGTGTGTGTGACTCTGTTGATACTTCTTCCAGGGCTATGGCCACCGGTATGGTTTTAAGGAGGTTGCAAGGCTGCATTCTCAGAACCTTCCAGATGATGCTAAAAATTAAATTTTAAATTCTCCATTGGATAAAGATTTAGTAATTGACTCCTTTGCTGTAGAGGTGATCAAAAAGTGTGATGAAAGGGGCAAACTGTTCCATGTAATCACTAAGGTTTTTCAGCCCATCCTTTTCCAAATTCTCCAAGGGATTTTCTTTCTTCTCATCCAGTTTCAGCAAAAAACAGAATAAATAGTTTCAACAAAATTCAGATAAACAGATGTTTAAGTAGAAGTGGTAAAGATGTTCCAAAACAAAATATCAAACCTCCAAAACCCAAGGAGACTCTCCAACAAGTCTGAATAACTGTTCAAGGGATATGCGACCCCCACCCCCACCCTGGCCCTCTTTCTGTTCCAGAAAGTCTGAATCTCCATTTTTCTCTTTGGCAACAGATTGCTTCAGAGAAATTGGTTCTGAAAATCATTCATTGTGGTTAGAGATGGCAGTGGGAGGAAATTCCTTCTTTCCAGGGAGTCGCTCCTTGTCCTGCAGATCAGTCTGTTTTGTTTCCACCTGCTCTTCATCACATGCTGTTCCAAGGAGTGATAGAACCAATTCTTCCTTCCCAGGTGGATGTTCCTAGTTCCAAGGTAAAAAAAAAACTTGGAGATTAGTTCTGGATCTTTCTTTCCAAAATCTGTTTGTGATAGTGCCTGCATTCAAAATGTTGTCACTTTGCAACCTGTCTGCCTCTTCTTCCTCTTTCAAGTTTCCTGGGTAACACTAGACTTAAATGATGCTTATCATCACATTCTTATTCATCCAGATTCCATGCTTTTCTTAAGGTTTTGTGTATCTGGATCACATTGTCACTTCCCTGCCTTACCCTCTGGCCTATCTAGTGTACGAAGAATGTTCACAAAGTGTCTAGCTACAGTTTTAGCTTATTGAAGGCTACAGGGTATCCACATTTTTCCTTATTTAGATGATTTCCTTATCTTTGCAGAGTCTTTTTCAAAATGTCAGGAATCTCTCTCTTGGGTAAGAGATCTTTT
Source organism: Protopterus annectens (assembly GCF_019279795.1). Lineage (NCBI taxonomy): Eukaryota > Metazoa > Chordata > Ceratodontiformes > Protopteridae > Protopterus > Protopterus annectens. The sequence continues at coordinate 874,578,578 of NC_056725.1, read as the reverse complement.
GCACAAGCTGGGATTCCAAGAGAATATTCAAAAAACTTTCTTGACTCCCTCACAGAGGAGTGTGTTTCTGGAATATCAACTAGACACCTCAGTTCAAACAGCTTTTCTTCCACATAAAAAAGATCTTTATTTAGATCTGTTTCTAAGGTTTTCCACTCAGACTTCAGTTACTGTAAGGGAATACCGCAGGATTTTGAGTCTTATGACATCTATGATTCTTATAATATCCCTCTCAAAACTCCACATGATAAAGATACAGTGGTATCTGAAATCTCTTTGGTCCCAACATCAATGCTCTTTATCTTTTCAGATACCAGTATTGGGGTTTGTCAGAAGGGAAATCACTTGGTGGAGACAGTAGATATCCTTAAATCAATGTCCCCCTTCTCCATCCCTGCTCCAAATCAGTCAGTCACCACAGATGATTCAGATTTTGCTTGGGGAGCAGTTTCAGGAGAGATAAATGTACAGGAGTACAGGAGGTATGGGACACCAAGGACAGATGCACGTACATAAATCTCAAGGAATTGCTTTCCCTGATCAAGACAGTCAATTCCCTGAGTGCCAGCTTTGGTTACCAGGGCCTCTTCAAGTGGTTACAGCCAATAACACAGTGGTATGGTACATTGAAAAGCAAGGGGGAACTGGGTTGTACCCACTTTGCAGACTAGCCATGTTGGCTTAAGATATAGTTTCACAACACATTCTCCTTCTACAGGCATCCTACATTCCATCAAAGCAAAACTGTGTGGCAGACAAACTGAGCAGGACCAGGGCAGACCCTCATGAATGGAAACTAGATCCTTTGATCTGTCTCTTAAGAGTTCCTCTTATAGACCTCTTTGCCTTCTCTCTGAACAATCCAACTGGCAAGATTATGTTCCAGGACTCTGTGGAAAAAGGCCTGGAAGACAGATGCCTTTTCTTTCCTCTGGACAGGAATGCCCTGTATGCCTTTCCACTAATAGCCAGGGTACATATAAGTAAACACTGCAGTATCTGTAGCATACAACAACTTTTATTACAAAAACACCTCCAGTTATCTCTTTCGTCTCCTTACAACTCACTCAGAGACTTCTTCAGACTGAGACTGCGAGTGCTGAAAATGCTAGCACATGGTTATAAACAACCAGAAATGTTGAGTCAATGGCAGAAACTTAATTTGGACCTCAATTACAACTATATGAGGTTATTAACAGACTTTGTAGTTAAAGAAGACAACGACTTGTGTAGTGAAATAGAAAGAGGAGCCCATGCATTATAAGACATCTTCTCAGGGGACATGGTTGATAGAATGTTTCAAGGTGTATTTGATGATTTGAACTTCTATGAGCAGAAACTGTTACATGTGAAAATGAAAAAAAAACTGATTAGAGACTCCAATGACTTTTAAAAAGGGGAAGTTCTTTGCCTGGCCGAGAGCTGAAGGTTCCCAGGAAGCATTAAGTAATCAAAAGGAACAAAAGCAGGTCACACCTAATGTTGCCACAGCAACAGGAGCTACTGAAGTGATTTCTGCATGTGAGGAAATCTCCAGTGAGGCCACAAGTCACCAGGAAGTGCTCTCTAGTAGTACACAACTAGGAGCAAGAAGGAAAACTTTAACTGTTATGGCAGAGGTGCATTCCTCTGCTAATGGACTTAGGGGTGAAGGAATATCAAGTGAGAATTCAGAATTAAATTTTCTTCTGCCTATTATACAACATACGGCAGAAAATAGGTTGTGTTCTACCAGCAGGAGCAGATACAAACGGAAATTGCCTCAAGAGGTAATATACTGTTCCAGCATAAAAAAGTTTTGGAAAATGACCTGATACATAATTTGTCAAGTAAAATGTAAATGTTGTCAATAGATGAATGTAATGTTTTACAAAAGGGTTTAACATCTGTACCAAGAAAAGGTGATGATATTACAGAAGTTATCGCTAACTTGAAAATGTTTACACTAAATCTAATGTTAAAACTGAATTTTCATGACAATAATGATTCTTCTAGTAGTACATTTTTGCAGTTTAGAAGACCAAGTATGTTTATGCCTGTATTACACCCTCTTGTAGAAGCATTTGAAAGGTTATGTGTTAATGATGTTTATAAACACTGAAAGTAAGAAAAGTAATTTTAGGAATATGTCTTAATGATAGACAGGCCATGTTGAAGTTAATGAGAGATGATAGTATAGTAATCCATCCTGCAGGTAAGGGGAGACCCATAGTGTTAATGGATTCTGACTGGTACAAAGATAGGATGAAAGAGATGTTAAACAATGTTAAGTTTTATAGAAAGGTTAGAATGTTTGACATATTAAAGATGGTTGATGCACTGAAAACTGAGATGAGGAATATGTTAAGAAATAAAATGTTGGATCAAGGGTTATTTGACTATTTTTATATGGAACATCCTAAAATACCAGTTATACAGGGTCTCCGAAAAGTACACAAGAATCCTACTAGTCCACAGATGAGGCCAACAGTGGCAGGACAAACGTGGTGTACCGAAGCAACGTCCATTTTTGTGGAGAAAATTTTAAGATCATTTATTAACTATAACACTCACATCTTGCAGGACTCTAGACAATTTTGATGCGATTTCTATGATTTTACTAAGGCTGTTTTTAAAAAAAGGTGAATGATATTTGATTACACTCGATGTACAGTCCTTATTCACTGTAATACCAAATACTATAGGTTTAGAGTGGGTTAAAAAATGTTTACATGAACAGAACTGTTTCTCGACTGAGAAGGTTGAAATGCTATGTGCTTTGGTTAAGATGATTTTATATAATAATGTCTTCCTTTTTGATAAAGATTACTACCTGCAGATAGATGGCGTAGCTATGGGTACGTCATGTGCCAATAGCTACGCCAGTCTTATCATGGTAGTATGGGAGATGGAACATTGTATTAGGTAGTATGTTAGGCAAACATGTCACAATACTAGACCTTGTTATAACTGCAGTTTTTGCAGTTATATACATCAAGCAGGTGAATTTTTTCACCCAGATTAGAACAAGGTCTATAAATTTTCAGTTTAGGCAACTTGTAACAGCAGTCATGTGGTTCACCTAGCAGTGTGTAAACTCTGCAGTAAATGTTATGTAGGTAAAACGGACAGAAAACTGAAAGAAAGGGTAAGAGAACATCTGACTGATATAAGAAATACAATGGTTAGGAATGAATTAGCTAAAAATGTAGTAGACACTTCCCTAGAGCATGTATTTAGGTGTCAAGTTATAGATATGGTGCAGGAAAGTCTCAGGGGAGGTGATATTAGAAATGAAACAGAGTGCTTGGAAAGCAAATGGATCATTAGACTAAGAGCAGATACAGGGTCAGGACCTAAATGATAAAGTACCATTGAAACCAATGTTGAAAGCATGTCCTCTTTTTAAATAAGAAGGGAGCTTTAATAAACTCCCTTTCAATCCCTCACCTTTATACACATTCACTTTTTTTATACATGTTTACTATTAGTACTGTATAGATTTAAAATGTTATCTCTAAGAGTTTTACTAGGATGTCATGTGATTCTTTCACTTTGTTATTTAATGGACATTGAATTAAATAGATTTTATGCATCTGATGAAGCAGTTGTAATACTGCAAAAGTGCTTATGCCTTTGCCTGTTTCCTGAATAAACTGTTGCTGATTTTATGATAGCCTGGTGTTGCTTCATCTAACTTCTACAATGTTTAGATTAGTTTCAAAAATCTAAAAAAAAAAAAAACATTTCCTGGTATTCAGGGCCAACCATTATACACTAAAAACAAGTCAATCATAGATCTTAATGGCTTTTTTACGAACGGCTAATAGAAGCAATCATAGATCTTGATTGTCTTTTTCCACAATCAAAAAACAGTGTTAAAATCTATTGTCAAAAAGTGACGTTCCCAAACAGCTCCCATCCAAATGCTGTCCAGACTCAATCCTGCTTAGCTTCTAAAGTCAAACAAGATCAGGTACAATTTACTCTAAACTAATGATTTGCTCCCATAATAAAACATTTTATGTTAGTTATATCATTTAATCCTGGCAGTCAATCTGCCATACATGCTATTTGCCATCTATATTCACAACATTCTAGGTGGATGAGGTCCTGGCATGGGGTTTAGGAGAGATTTATCTTCCTGGATAAAAAAAGAAACATTTGTAAGTTTTGATGAGTTAAGCCCTTAAGCAGTCTGTGCTTGAGAAATTGTAGTGGGTCCTATAAGTGGTCCTATAAGTTACATTTATTTCATTTAGACAGATTGATTCATTCATTCATTTACATTTTGTTGTTTAGAATTGGCATCATGTAAGGAATAACTACATTTTGCACAGTTTGCTGCATGTGTTTTTTCAGGGACTCTTGTTGTCACGCTCCACTTTAATAAACCACACAAAACCCCAAAGACCTTTGATGACCTTTATTGTATAACATAATAAATGATAACATGAAACTTTATTGAACACAAGATTGCTTCAATTCCTTGTAAATAAAACATGAAATACATAACCATAAGGGCAGCGTAACTGCTCACCCTTGTATAAGCAGTGTCCCCCACTTGCTCACTTATCATTGCTCTAACAAGGCAGTGTTCCAGCTCACCTTCAGCATTTCTTCACCAATCCAAACCATCAATTCAAACACCTCCACCATCAAACTTACCACCTCAAACCCTTCCACCAATTATCTGCCAGAGGGGGAACAGAGGAGGGGCAAGCCTGTCCCTTTTCTCCACCCAACATACAATACTATAAAAGGGGTGGGCTGGGAGGGCAACAAGATCACACCAAATGTGACTCCCAACAAATAAAACCCACCTCAAAAGCCTACAAGACCCACCCCAAAACCTACCTCACTTCCTCCCTCAGCCTCCATCCTGATTAACCCTTTCTTAACCACTCCCTACAAACTCACTTACTTCCACCTTACTTAACTTCTTTCTTACATCCCAGCTCTCCCCCCACCATTAAAGATGTCCCGTGACAACTTTCATCTGTTCCAAACTTCATTTGTCATGCTCCACTTTAATAAACCACACAAACACCCAAAGACCTTTGACGACCTTTATTGTATAACATAATAAATGATAACATGAAACTTTATCGAACACAATACCACTTCAAGTCCTTGTAAATAAAACATGAAATACATAACCATAAGGGCAGCGTAACCACTCACCCTTGGATAAGCAGTGTCCCCACTTGCTCACTTATCATTGCACTAACAAGGCAGCATTCCAGCTCACCTTCAGCATTTCTTCACCAATCCAAAACAATTCAAACACCTCCACCATCAAACTTACCACCTCAAATCATTTCACCAATTATCTGCCAGAGGGGGAACAGAAGAGGGGCAAGCCTGTCCTTCTCCACCCACCAGCCCCGCAGGTTTGTTCCCCCTCACTTCATAACCCCACTAACTAATCCCTCTAAAAATAACCTCAAATTAAACAAATCAAGTCCAAATTCACTAAGGTAAACCCTGTCTGCCCAATACCACATGGGATCCCTGATAGTATGCACCCCTATCCCCTTCACCTGTTTTGCTAATGTAAAATTAACATACCTCCTAGCCCTTTCAATTGCAGAAAAAATATTTGGCCTCCCTCCAGACTAACCTGGGAATAATCTCAGACCAAACCAGACAAACTGATGGATAAAGCTTCCTTAAAGCTAGGTAATCCTCACAAATATTATAAATTAACTGCTTATTCGGAATCTTACCCAAATTATTCTCCCCTAAAAGAATCACCAAAATTCATGGCACCCCCCACTGACTTTGTAACATGGTAAATACCTGGAGGATCCAGCTCCACATCAACCCTTTAATACTATGCCAGGTAAACTTCAATCTGAAATGTTACAAGCCCAAATTCATGCCATTGCTTCTAACCGCAGCCCGCCTAGCTGCCCAGTACATGAATGAATTACCTAAAATGACAATTCTGTCCCCTAAGGAAAAAAAATATTACCCACAAAATAAATTCATCAAAATTATCTAATACAAGACAAAAATGCATTAAAAGACCACTGCCCCACCCTCTTGATGACTTCAATTGATCTACCTCCCTTCACTAGATCAGATGCCTTACCCATCCTAAAAGAATGAGTAGAAAACTTGTCCCCCTCCAAACCAATACTGGGAAGCGCCCTTCTCATAATCAAATTCAATTGCTCACCCATTAATGCTCTACCACCTACTGATATAAAAAACTAATCCTTGTGTCCTACCCTCATTAGTAGCCCACAGCCTCTTTCCCTACGCCACCAGACACATACATACTGTCCTAACTTCCCCCAAAATACAGATGTCCCTTTCCCTTCTTGATCAGTTTTTGATGATCTTAGCCTAATGTGCACTGCCCTTGGCAATATAAGCACATCATCCCACACCAATGAACCCAATAACTCAGACATATGGAAAACTCCACAATACATCCATACACTTGCCATACCCCACATCACATATTCTTCTGAACTTCCACATACTCTGCTTAAACCCATCAGCAACATTCTTAAAATCCCCATAGACACCTGCCATCTCCTATCCCTAGAAGGGCCCTCCCCTCCACCCCAGCCTTTCAAAACTCGCCCAACTGTCCATGACCTAGTCCAATCCTCTACTCTGGCCAACTGAGCGAATACCCAAATTGCTGCCAAAGCCACCCTCACTGATTGTACTACCTTACCCTGTTTCCTCAGCATGGTTAAATAATGCAGCAATAAACCTTCTGACCACTCACACTCCTCTTCTGGTAACTACCTCACAAAAATATCAAAATCATGCAATGCCCTACCATAGGCTTTCCTTGTAGATACCACCCATGACTGCTGCACCAACCCGCTGATCACTACTGCCCAATCTGCCAAATCTTGTCTGGTACCACTTCGGGATCCCTTGCTGCTGTTGGAGCTATCTGCCGAAACCTGCAGAACTGAAAATGAGACAGGCTGTCAGCTGTCTCATTCTTTATCCTTGGTACATGCACCCCTGTAAAAGAAAACTTAATCAACAAAGTCTGCAACACTAGTTTACGAAGAACCATTAACAATTGAGCTGATTTGGCCATCTTAACCTGCAACACTCTCACCGCTGCAATGTTGTCCGAATTAAACACTACCCTCCTACCCCGCAAATGATCCTGCCATAGCACTGATGCAGCCCAAATAGGCATAAGCTCCAGAAAGTCAACATCCCATTTCCGCTCTTCAGTCCAATGAGAAGGCCATTGTACCGAGAACCATTGTCCTGCAAAAAATGCTCCCATACCCAGGCCCCTGGCTGCATCTGTAAACAACTGTAAATCCCCTTGACCTACTCAAGCTGTCTGCCAAAATGTGATCCCACTAAACTGAAACATGACCACAACACTAAGTCCTCACATGCTAACTTACTAACCCATACTCTATGGTGCTTACTCTTTCCTCCTTTCAACAAAAACACCACCGACCTACAAAATGTACATCCAGGATGCACTGCCCTGCAAGCAAAATTCATCAACCCCAAAAACTCCATCACCTCTCTCAACTGGAACTTGCTCTTGGACTGCACACACATGATTTCTTGTGCTGATGAACCACCTTTTCCTGTGGCAAGTGAAATAAACCTTTGCCTGCATCCACATTCAAACCCAAGAAGTCTAACACCTTTGCTGGGCCCACCAACTTGTGTTTAGCCAATGGCACACCCAAAACCTTGCACATCTCCACAAACTCATGCATCGCCACCTGTGCACTCTCTCTCCCCTCCCCCACTAGCAAAATGTCTTCTAGATAATGTACTGCTTTCTGCCCTTCCATCCTCTGTTGCCATATCCAATATAACACCGTGCAAAACTTTTCAAAGGTAGAACAGGCCACTGTACATCCCATAGGCATAGCTGTGTCAAAATAAAAACTATCCCCAACTACCATTCCCAGTAAAGGCCAAGCCTCCATTCGCACCGGCAGCAGATGAAAGCCCGACTCAATATCTACCCTAACCAGCCAAGGATCCTCAAAGCTTCTAATGATGTGGACCGCATCGTCCAGAGACTCATATGTCACTCTAACCTCTTCCCCTGGGATGAGATCATTAACAGAACTGCCTTCAGGATAAGATAAATGAGGTATTAAAAAGAAACTCACCCGGCCTTTTCTTGGGCACCAAACACAAAGGTGATACTTTAACTCATTCACTCTGGAGCAGCTCATAAAATGCTGCCTGCTTACTTCCACCATAGGAACAACAGTACAGCCTGAGCTCATTTTCAGAAAATCCATTTCTAATACCATACAGAAAACAAATGTTCATAACTCTTTAACTGTAAGAACTAGACTAAAAATGCAAATGCGAAAGTTGTTCAGCAAACACTGACCTTTCCAACAGTGTAAATGTTGATAGTGCACATCAAAGTCGTTATTAAATATTTGGCAAGGAATGTTGATATTGTGCATATTTTTTACCTTTTTGGAAAAGTAAAGCACTATATCTTGGTCAATGTACCATGCAGACCCATGCAATTTGCATTTAATTTGTTAGTATGAATATCAGCTTTAAAATTATACCTTAACCATTACTTTGTGATGCTCCTTTATGGAGATATTCACAGAAATATAATTAATATAATATTTCTCATAATTGATAAATAAGCAAAGCATAATATCTCATCACCTGTAAGAGATAGAGCCTACATATCAGTGTAGAAGTTGTGCGTCTGAATGCCAGCTTCAAAATGATGCATCATTTGTGTGATCACCATGCTCCCTTACAAAGATATGGGCATAATAATGAGAAGTATTTGAATGTATAATTTTCATAATCATACAAGACTAAACAAACTGTAATATCTGTACATTTGTACAGTGCACAGACACAGTTATTTTACCATGTTGTAAGCAGTAACACTGTCTTCAAAATGAGTTATTACTTGGCACACTGACATTCTCCCTTGCAAAGTTATTTACCAAAATATGAAAAAAAAACATAATTTCCATAACCTGAGTCCTAACAAAACTGATATCTGTACAGCATTCAGAAGCAGTTGTTTTACCATGTAGACACATATCATTGTAAATATACACATTCTTGGTGTAGCCAACATACTGCTGAATGGGTACATGTAAAGAGCAAAAGCAAGGTAAGGACCACCAATCCACTAATGAACCCAGGACAGGCATGGGACTTCAGTTACAGGCAAGGCAATCTCATCTGTCCAATAGCTGTGCTGGCTACCCACTCAGACAGCTGATAACACTGCAGTCTCACGACCTCCTTCAGTGTCAGCAGTCTGCCTTACCTATGCCTTTTCTCTTTACATGTGTCCATTCAGCAATGGACCTAAGAGATCAAGTTCTGTATTAGTAAGCCCTTCCTGTCATCTAAACTCTACATATGCCTGATAAAAGCAGACTAAAAAAAGTATTGCAGGATGGTCACTGACATATTAGATTGTACGTGGTAGCACTCTCCTGAAACAGTTGTTCTTTCTCAGCATCCTCACCAGCTCCTTACCACAGTTATTTGTCAAAACTCAGAGAAATATATTTTACACAACACATTTCATAACAGAGTTTTACTTACCATACTGGTCCCTACTTGGTCATGTGTGTTTTCCATTCTTCTCACAAGCTGCATATTACCAATCCTGCATAGCTCTCCTCAAGCCATTGTGCAGGTCAGTCAAGCAAGGGGATGCATGCACACACACACACACACACACACACACACACACACACACACACACACACACACACACACACACACACACACACACACACACACACACACACACACACACACACATCAGGGGTGTAGCAAGGATTTTCAGATTTGTACTGACAGCTTCCAGACCAGTGCTTCCCAATCTTTTTCTGGCCAAGGCACATTAGTCAAATACCAAAGAGTAAATGACACACTGGAGCTGAAATGCTCCCATTTCTTTTTAAAATGACGCATTGTGCTCAACTAGTACTGTACTAACTACACGACTACAGTTCTACAAAGATACAGGTTTTTGTGGCAGCCTGTAACCTTAATAAAAAACACAATCATTCACCCATCTATAGTACTGTTCTCTGTCAATACAAGTTAGCTACATGTATACAGGACTACAATAGCACCGAATCTTATGATAAAGAAATTCTTTATTTTGACGCCACTATTGATGTGCAAGAAGTGCCTGTTGTTCATGTAAAATTGTAAATCCATAACTAAAAGAAAGTGCCCCGGGATTCATGAAGCTCGGCACAAGGCCAGCTTTAGGCTTGCGCCGACTGTGCAGCATGTAGATGACACAGTAGCGCCAAATGCATATTAATGAAGGCGCACTACCGCCACAGCCACTTGCACAGGAAATGAGCGCGAGTGCATAGGGCGTGTTGAAGTGCCGCATGGAGGCATGGAAATGTCAGCCGTCGACGTGCAACCTAAAATGCTTGCATATAACAATTTGCCTGCAATAGTAATCACACCTATCAGTGTCCGTGGATATGGAAACGTATGCAAAGCATGCAAGACAGTTCTTGCGAACACAAAATTAAGAAGCAAACACAAATGCACGGTAGGGAATATCAAGCCTCCATCCCTCGAACAAATGACATTGAAAACCGTGTGCCCATATTCTAATGCAGTGTAGATAGTTATACCAAGTGGAAGTGAAACACAACATGTTAGCATGCCACCAATAGCTACGTCTAGCCCAATGGTCAGGGTTACCAGCTCTCCCACATTGTGAGGGATAGTACACAGCTGGGCAGATGTGTCCATACCAAAACCATGATAAATGTAAATATCTAGCGACCATATGACAGAATTATATCCCACAACACATTCAATTGTCACATACAATAGGTATGTCCGTATGTAACATACCACATGTGACAAGAAATAGAATAAGTAAGAAACAGAAGGAGCATATAAACTGCTACAACAATAAGCTAACATGTAGGTAGAAAGGAAAAGTATTATCCGTAGTGCTGACCGTGGGTATGTGTTGTCCTGTAAAATCAGATAGGTGTCCATAATATATCCCATCCTGGACATATGAAAAGGTGGCACCCTACCAATGGTCAGAGCAGTCGGCCAAAATCCGCCCATATGTGGTCCAAGCCATACTTGTCAGGATGTGTCACAGTTGAACGGGTATTACCCGGGTGTACCAACCATGTCATGAAAGTTAAGTATGGGCGTGTACCTATGTGTGTGATGTACAGCATGTGGAAGGTGAAACATGCCAGGGTAGTCCACACAACCATACAGGTACCTGACATATGTAGTGTATGCAATGTGTTCCCTTGACCGTGTCATGGACCATCAACCAAAGAAGTGATGGATGGAGTGTCAGGAATATGTGTGTGGGGGGATGAGTAATGGTATAATCCACAAAAGCGAGACTGTGTTGGATGCAGAATAGGTGAACTGAAGGTGTATGAGGGAGCAGCGGGTGAATCAGAAAGAAACACAAAGAACAAGTATGCACATCTGCAATACAACCTGACAGGCCATACTGTAGAACACAATCACACAAACATACAAATATTAAAATGTGCGATACAAATGTACAGAAACGTCACCGGCACATACCCACAGAATGGTCTGGATGGAACCGGCCCATTCAAATGCAACACACCTGGATGCATAATTGAATACCCATCATCCCCTCCACACACACAACCCCCCCCCCCCATACCTGAACGTCCAATAAATCCAGCCATACTCGGCCTACTAGCTTGGTTCAGCCATATCTACACATAGTGACCACTACTCATATGTAGTTGGCAATGTCACCCTAGGCAGTTTCAGGATTGCAAACTATGTATCCCTTGCATGTAAAACCCCAACACATTTTCGTAAAGCCAAAAGAATGGACGGTATTGGTCATGCTCAATTTTTGGATATCTCTCATGGGATATGTAACCTGTGTAAACGTCAGACTGGGTATCAGGACACAATGTCCAGTCCTGTAGACATCCAGACACAAGTTGAATGTGCAGTAGTGGTGCACAAGACAGGCCAGCCCTAGACGGTCATGCAGAACATACTACCCAGGATCAAACACCTGCCCGTAATGCACGTTTCCCCACATGAATAATCGAGAGAATATATTGTACACATTTGCATAGTGGCACTTGGAAATAGGGTGATTAAGGTGCTGGTGTAAACAGGGTATCTCCTGACCCACTGTGTGAGGGACAGTCACTGTTTGGGTAGGTGTGTCCTTTCCATCAATGATACAATGGCAAATGTCCTGT